>NW_024868076.1:69701-154878 GCF_013358625.1 Macadamia integrifolia
CCCCCCCAAAAAAAAAAATATATATATATATATATAGATATATATTAGCTGAAACATAAAACATAAATGCTGACCTATGGGCCTTAACTTTCAGCGAAGGTTGATGTTTACTTAATTTATTTGATAGTTATTAATGAAATGGCAGGAATTTGGATTCTCAAGATTCAAACTTACTTTTTAAACTAAGCCTAATGTTTATTCGTATGTCATTATAAACCTTTAAAAAAAATCATCTGCACTGTAGGCGTAATTAATCAACTCTTTAGATCATGACGTTCGTAATCTAACATTTTTATTAGAGAATGAAGCCCATTCTCCATTACCAGATTTGGTATCTAGGCTGTATCCCTTCATGAGTGTTCCATCCATTTCTGATGTGTGTGTACTGAGTTTGTATTTCAGAGACATTTTCTAATATGTTTTTCATTCAATGCCACCCGGAGGAAACCGCATTCTTTCAGTTTCCCTAAATGTGTCTCCTAGGAAATGCTTGTTGCACTGGAAAATGATTTTCTGGGAAACCATATCCTCTATTGAAAATTTGAAATGATTGTGTCTTGCCTTGGGAGGACCACAGATGATTAGTGTTTGCTACCTCTACTATTGTTGTAGAAGGAGTAAAACTGAAAATTAGTGGCCTCCCACCCCCTTCTCTTAGAAAACTGCCTGCTCAGTAAAATAAAGATCCCCTGTTTATCTCCTAAAATTAGGTTCAATACGAATACCGAAAGGTGGAGGATTAAAAAAATACACGCCTTTGAAAGTGAGGGAGATATATCTGGAGACTACCCAATTACTAGGAAAGGGGCCATCTGGTTGAAATATTTGTCCATGTTCTATTGGTGATGACATCAGTTTCTAATGGAAGGACCATAAAAATAAGCAAAACAACAGGCTAATGAATGAAAAGGC
This sequence comes from Macadamia integrifolia, assembly GCF_013358625.1. Classification (NCBI taxonomy): domain Eukaryota; kingdom Viridiplantae; phylum Streptophyta; class Magnoliopsida; order Proteales; family Proteaceae; genus Macadamia; species Macadamia integrifolia. Next base: position 70,614 of record NW_024868076.1, read on the forward strand.
TTATGGTCTGGTGTTATTGACAATTCAATTCCCAAGAAGCTGTCCCTAGGGAGAAAAAATGATCATTGATACTGTTGAGCCTTGATCTTCAATCTGACACTAGAAAGAACATAAAAAAGAAAAACAAAAGGGAAAAGAGAAGTTGAACTATAAATCATTAATGAACTTCCTTTTTTTGTTAATTTAGGATGGGGACCAAATAAATTGATTCGTGTCTATATTCTGAGCTTAAATGAGAGAAGAAAAGAGTATATCCTCTGGATTCATAACTCCGATCAAACGTTTTGTTGTTGTGGTCTAAATCCTGCCGTAGAATGTATTATTATTTGAGCTGGCAAAGGATTTCTATCACGTTTTGCACAGGTGAACTATTCCATTTCTGCTTATGATGCGGAATGGTAGAGATCAGTTTGCATTGTTTTTTAAGGGGAAAAAATAATTGTCTATAACATGATGAATGTCCTCGCAATACTAATTTTGGAGATTTAAAATAAGGGAGAGGGTTCCCTAAAAGGCAATGTGGCCCCTGCCCCAGTTGGGGGGGGGGGGGGAATTGGAGTGCGTGCAGAATAATCAACAGGGGCAGAATTTCCACCTTTCATGATGGGTGGGGTGGTCATTTTGCCCTGTCTTTGTCTGGGCACCAGGGCCATGCTGCCTTTTAGGCTTCTTTTTCCCTTAAAATAAAATATGATTACTAATAGCTGAGGGGTTTGTCATTCATGCATGTTTGGGGAGTGGAGAAAATTTGCTCTACTTTGACATTCAGTGACAGAAAAATCCATTAATTAATGAAACCTGATCTGGTATATTTGCTTAAGTCACTGCCTAGGTGATCTTGGCTGTCACTGCATTGAAACTGTTAAAACATCGAGTCTGAGGTCTAATGTTTGATTGTCTTAAGGGTGCATCCTGTCTGTGCTAGATGTAGTTAAATATGTGCGATGTTTTCTCATCATTGGTTTGCTTCCTTGCCTTCGGGAATTCAGAACCTGCAATGAGCCCTGTAGGCTATGTTTGGTTGTCAAGAAAAGAAAAGAAAAAAAGAATTTGAGGAGAGAGATAGACACATAAATCAATCAATCATGTCTATCTCTCTCCTCAAATTCAAATTTTTTTGAATTTTTTCTTTTCTTTTCATTTCATGACAACCGAACATAGCCTTGGAGAGCCAAGCGGAGAAGAAGAAGATCTAATGCATTTGCTTACTCATTTGGCATTTTTGCCCCCCTCTACAATGTCATGGCTCTCTTATACATTTGCTTTCTATATTGCTATGACGCTATGCTTTTTGCATTATTACATACAAGTCACAATTTTTATCTTAGTAATACCATCTCCTCAGGTGTTGCCTTTTGTATTGGTTTGTAGGGTATGAAGTTACTACCAACCAGCAGGAAAAATGTTCTCTACCTTGCTGTATATGGATCAGTGGTAAGATTTCTATATTAATTCACAGTGCTAGAATCTTGCTTAATATCTCATTTGGTGTCATAAAATTTTGGCTGAATGACCTTACACTCAACTGATATTTTCAGCTCAGTTTTGGATCTTTCCTTGTGCACTACTTCTCAATGATGGTCAGTTCCATTCTTGTGAGTTTTGGGCTTAGCCAAGATATGCATAACCCTGTAAGTCTTCTGTCCACTATCATTGAGTTACAGCTTGCTGGTTACGACCTCTCATTTGTTTCATTGGTTTCCTCTCATCCACAAGTAATTGCTTATCATTTTTCGTCATGGTTTTGATGACAGGTTTCTGTATTGGTATTAGTAGGACTTGTCCTTGCAGGAGCAGCACTAGGGTACTGGATTGTGCGGAAATTTGTAATTTCGGAAGATGGAACTGTTGATGTTGGTATAGCTGAGTTTGTGAAGTGGGCAATGCGCGTTATGGCAATGACATCTGTTTTACTGGTAGAATACCTCTTTCAAATCCGTGCTGTTTGAGACTGATAATTGATTTTGAAAGTTTAAAGGCTTTTATACAATCATAGTTGTCAAGTTGTCACCTAGGCATCCAGCTCTTTCTTGGGTCCAAGGCAACAGCACACCTTGTTGTCACTTCATGAGTTTACATTGATTTATGTTTATTACTTTATTTTTCCTGAAAAATATAATATATTTTATGTCTTATATTTTGTCTATTATATATTGATTTTCTCATATTAGGTCATTACTAGCATAATTATATCATATTGCATTGCAATGGATTCTGAAAAATATAATATATTTTATGTCTTATATTATTGCTATATCATATAGTCATATACTGCATGCCTAGGGCTTGGATTTGGTACCTGGCATTGTTTTGGGGCCCTTCAGCATGAGTTCAAGTCGAACCTGAGGTTGTAATGCCTGTGTATCAGACTATCAGTCTAGAACTTCAGATTGGTTGGAAGGTAACACATGCTGAACTGTTGGTTCATGTTAGTTAGTTACCAAGGAAGAGAAACTACTAGACTTGTTTTTATATGGTGGTTTCTTTTGTAGGCATACATGGTTGTTATGTTGCTCTCAATAATTTTTGGTGATTCAAAGATTCTGATCATGTCTTCTTTATCAGAGCACACTGGATACTCCTCTGGCAATGGTGGCAATGGCTTCTTCTTGGGCTCTATCTCTTATTATATCTTCTTTCAAGTGGCAACGATTGACGTAAGTTTGTTATGACTGACATTTCTATCTTCCCCTTTCCTTTCCCTTTAATTAATCAGGTTGATGCATTCATATGGTATATCATTAGATATACTGATCACATAGTTGTACCTATATGGGTGACAACTACTTGGTTGCTTGTCATTTCCATTGCTCTTAATCAGCACACCTTGGGTTTGAACTCTGGTAGGCTAAGCTGTGTTTTTGAAACCCAGGCAAAACCTAGGCCCAGCCCAAGTTCACCTATGCCAGCACAAGCCTGGCCCAGCCCAAATGTGCCATCCCAAAACATATAAATATATTCATTGAAGTGAGGTGAAGGAAGGATTCTAACCTTTGATCTTTGGGATAATAGTCTATGGAGCAAACCGTTGCAGCACACAGAGAGATACATGCATATGAGTGCAATAAAAATGCATGTGAACGGGCTTGGGCCAGGCTGGGCTGACCTCGGGTTTGGAGAAATCAACCCTAGCCCGGCTGATGAACTGGAAATCCCCGCCCTAGCCCAGAAAACGTCGGACAAGCTCAAGTGTCCATGCACACTTATGGAATTCTCACCCAGGATTGACCGATTGGATGATATTGAGCATCCAATCTATCAATATAATTTTTACGATAAGAAGGAGAATACACTGATTGGGTGAATTCCCCCTACTATTATCATGGGGTTTTTTATTTATTTTTTTTTTTTTGGGGGGGGGGGGGTCGGTGGGGTTTGGGTGATTAAATAATTATGACACTTAATCAAGGAAGAAAATAGAAAGTGCCATATAAAAGAACGGAGGTCCAAGAGGAAAAGAATGCTTCAAGAGTTTACCTAGTACTATAGACATACTAAACTCAAAACCTTGACTGTATGGATCACAAAGGGAATGCAGTCCCATTTGTGGTGGAAAGATTCGTTAAACACTATTTTTTAGCCTCCTGTTTGTCACTTGCCATGGTGTGGTTAAAACCCATTTACTTCATTTCTTGCCAAAATTCAAAATGTTCATAATAACATAGTGTAATATTATTTTTTCATGCAGGAAGCAATCACATACTGGGAATGGGGGCTTGTGGTCAAGAAGGGCGAAACACACGCCTCCAAGTCACAATCGTGCTGAATTCCTAAGGAGGTCTGCCAAGATGGACTCTCAAAGGGCATTGTGGAATAGCCCGAAGAGATCATTTGCTTGGTCTGATTCTCCCACTAAAGGTAAACTTTGGTCTCTTAATTCGTGTAAATGTGCTTGCATGATGCCATGATTGCATCTCTTAATTCCGATGAAATCATTTGCTTTCTTTCTTTTGCAACTTATACCTTTCTGGAACTTACAGAAGGCTTTGATGCATGTAACTTAATCTCAGTCAAAACTGATCAAAATTTCCGAGTAGTCTCAGTTTTGGGTCCCGCTGAAACAAAACCAAGTGTTGAAACCTCGAAACGAGAACAGGCACGTCTCAGTTTTGTGCCCTACTGAAACCAGGTCCGAAACTGTGATCTGGATCCTTGCTTCAATGTGAACTAAAGAATGAGTATCACTTTATTAGTTGGACAATTGATAAACCATTTTAAGCAGCTTATCATGGATGGCATAGAAGTCCATGGATATGCACCCTCCAACTAAAAAGGATATGTGTCGACTGCTTGATAAATACTTGTATCAATAAAATACATTAAGAATACATATTTTGACAATTACGTATCTATTATGGATGTGTAAAGTATGATAGCACGTACAACAGCTTGAGCTACATTTGTTGAGAACCACATCACCTAGGTGTAAGTCATGCTCATAATATTTTAGGGGGACAGCTAGCTGGTATGCCAGGAGTTATGGCAAGCTGGTTGGGGACCCTTGAAAACACAAATATCGCTGGAAAGAGTCATTAAATCACCTGGAACCATGAACCTTCAAATAAAAAACTTAGAACTGAACCCATAAATTTGAAACTTGGACGTTGAAACAATAGTGTCTTAAACTTAAACCATGGTCCGTGAAACCTGTAGCCTATAACCATTTTAATTCCATAAACTCGTTAGCCCAACTACTATGAAATTATGGTTTGCAATATAAAAGAAATGAAGTTGATAAAGATGGCAATTGGTAAGACAAATAAAATGAAAGTTTAGATTGAATGGCATCATCTCATAATTGTCAGGCCTAAGGCCTGGATACCCGTCGTTGGCAAAAAAAAATCATCTCATAATTTATCATTACCTTGAATTTATACTTATGATACCACTTGATAAATTAGGAACTTCTGTCGTCCCTTTCAATATTTCTTTCATGGACTGAAGGTCAGATACCTACTAGAGAAAAGGGATGCAAGCCCAGCAGTATATGTGGAGTTCAGTTCTAGTACCTGCATACCAATTGGGAAAATCCAAACTGTTGAATGGAAAAAGGCACCATTTATTGGTCATGTGTAAAGTTTGGGGCTCTAATCAATCATATGGTGCAACAGTGAATTGCAAGTTTTCTCAGTATTTATGATGGTTCTGATTGCTCACAAATGTGCTTTTCCACCAATTTTCTGTTCTTTTTTTGCTGATATCAACATAGGCTAGATAAGGGGATCTTTACCTTTCTACCCATATTGTAGGGCTTTAAAGAGCACTCCAGGGGTGCCATCAATCTAGGATTTAGTTTGATCAGAGCTTATCATCTGCTGTTGTGAGTCTTGTGACAAAATCTCCCAAATGTTGATTATAGGTTTTTCAAATTTATACCATTTTCTCTATTGACTACAATTTTTTTTTTTTTTTTTTTTTTTTTGTTTTTGAGTTTAACAGTTTATGATCATTGACCAGAATCTGACCTTCATCGGATAAGGTTGATTTTGGACCTTATTGTAGACCTAATTATGTTTTAGGGCTTTCTTGAGATCCTATTAAAGGGGTGTGTAATCTGAATCTAGGGTTCATTTTACCTAGCCCCCTCCAATAAATCTCATTGATGGTTTATACATTAGAAAATTTTCCTATGTTAGAGGCCTAGTACATTTTTCTGACACAATAGGTATATGCTTCTGCCCTACTTCTTCATCTTGATACAGGCTGGTACGGTTTACTAATTTCAGCTTTGTAATCCTATTGATACTAGCCAGTCAGCATTTAGCTTGAAAAGCATTCATCTTCATAGCTATACATGCATTTGAACTAGTATCGCTGTTGGTTCATCGCACTTGGCCATCCCCTAAGAAACCATTTTTAGTATTTTATTTTATTTATTTATATATTTATTTTAACTCGGCTTTATCTTGTTCTTAAAAGTGATGGGTGTACTCATCCTTTGGCATCCCCAAAGAAACCACTCTTATTACCTATTATTTTTCTCTTTACTTTGTCTTGCTCTTAAAGGGAGGGGTACTCATCCTTTATTTTTTTCTTGGTTGCGTCTTCTGGTTGCAGGTTTGGTTTTATCACATCCTGTTAAGGGATCACCAGCATGCCAGCAGGACCGGGACTACTATTCAACCTACCACAGTGTGCCAACCCGTAAGAGGTTCTCAAAGAAGGAATACGAAGATTTTACGAGTGAATCTACTAGGAAAGGCATTGCCGAGTTGGCATCCTCGCCGGACTTCACTAATTGGGTCATTGAAAATGCTGGCCGAATGCAACTCCTTCCAGATGACAGCTCAGATGACAGTATGGAGAGTGGATTAGGTTCTTCGGAAGAGAATGTTGCAGAGGGTGGCAGTAGGCTTAACCCTTTCAATTGGTACTAACCTGAGGATTAACCATGTTGGTAGCATCGATGACCTGTTCCCTTGGAGGAGAATGAGATTATTATCATTGAGGGCTTTCATGTTGGGCATAAACTAATTATTCCTTTGGTTACCCACTTGAATAGGGTAAAATCACTGATGGTCTCCTCTGAGATGATCTGTAATGTAGCAGTTGTTGCAGTTTAGAATACTGCCTTTTTAATTTATTAGGTGATGGATGATTTGTCATGTCAATGTTACTAACAGCCGGCATCATCTGGCAATTTTGTAAAAAAACAAACAGGTCCTAGTGTCACATGAAATGAAAGGGTGCTTTCTTGATATATTTCTTCTTTATTGAGCTCCCCAAGCAGATAATTTATCCTGCAAATTTTTGATAAGAACATCCAAAAATGGATTTTGTCACAACCTGTTAAACAGTAAAAGAGGATTGCATTCATGACCTTTATGTTCTTCTCTTGTAACAAAAGCAACTCAGTGCACAAGGCTCCCACTATTGCAGTGTCTGAAAGGGGCAAGTGTATATAGTCTTACCTCTTATTTCACAGAAGAGGCTGTTTTCAAGTTTTGAACTTGTGATCAACATGTTACAATAGTGCAATTTAGCTGTTGTGCCACAAGCTCGCCCACTATTTTAACATTTTAGCTAAAACAGCATTGTTCTCTAGCCTTTGTGGCTGTGATGCCCGTTGTCTTGGGATAAGGAAACGGAGCAGCCATCACGGGTGTTGATCGTGAGATCTAAACTTATGCTTAACATCAATAAAATAAGGTGACAGTGACATAGCCTCATCCATTTACTTATATACATATATACAAGAAACCCTTTCAAAGTACGCAATTAAGCTCTCAATTATTTCACATTTCGATTACAATTATATCATTGATACCCTTCTTACATAAACTCCCCAAAACCCTGGTTATTTTCACTATATAGAAACTCATTTGTTATAATTACACATTACTTGCCCAACCGCTAGTATATCTTCTAATCTGGTCCATGCTTCACCTAGTGAATCCGCCACCAATCTAGGATAAGGTCACGCTAAAAGATGAATCCGCAGAGGGGTGAGCTACAATAGCCCAGTGAGAATAACTAACGTCATTCATAACATTATATACAGACATAGAACACACGCCCAAATAATCACACCAAAGGACACACATAAACACAATTTCAAGCAACACCAATCCACAATTTCCTTCAATCACACCTCTGCGCAACTTCCCCACATGCTTCTAGAAAGTCTCACTCCTTTCCCCCAGCTAAGTGAGGACAACCACATACCACTCACTCCTTCCCCCATTAAGTGAGGAAAACACTATTTTATCACTCCTTTCCCCCTTTGCTAAGTGAAATTTCACTCTTGTACACTCACCCCTTCTTCCCCCGCTAGGTGAGAACAATATATTAAACACTCATTCCTTTCCCCCTGCTAAGTGAGGTACCACATTATATCAAACATTCACATTATACTCATAGACACATCAAACTACATAAAAGATAAAATGATGCTTTTTGGATTTACTTGTAATGATGTACTGATAATATAAATGAAAAGAATGGGCGGGCACTACTAACCAAGCCAAGCCTAGTTCTTGCCAATAGGCGCTAGTAGCTTGCTTCCAAGTCTTGCCTTATATTTGAATTGTGGCAATGAGGTAGGCCTGAAGGAGCCTTAAGCACGAAAACAATGCTCAAGTCAAGGCTCTGAGCAACGAGTGTGAGGAAAGGAAGGTAATCAAAGAATTACCCTTTAGGAGGCTGCTGCTTCAGCTTGCTCTGTAAGCTAAACTCGCTGCCCAAGTAGTTCGATTAGTTCCGCCGTATCCTACACTCACCTACTTGAAAACCAAAGCCCCCAACACCCATCCTGTCGTTCACTACGTTCGTCTATATAGCCGCCTAATCCCATAAAAAAACACCCAAAGTGGGTCATAGCCTTTAGAACCACACAATTCCACAAACAATTTTGTGGTGGGTTTCTTACCAAACCCATACCTCATTTAAATTTAACATGTAATTGTGTAAATTTCACTCACTTAGACCTTGAATTGTTATTCTCTGCTATAATTGTCTCTCTTCATTTAATTTATCTACAACCCTCAAGTCTGATACAAAACTTCTTGTTCTAACTTTAGTTCTCTTTCTCCTCCTCATGCATTCATGTATATCTTCAACTTTTTTTTTTCCTCCAATAAGAAGATCCTGCTTGCCTTCCTCTTGTAGTAACTTTAACCCCTTCTTCAATTCTCAAAATTCTCTTTCTTTTTTCCTTAGACTTGGTAATATGGATAATGAATGAAGTAATTTACTAGTTGTCTAATTCATGTAAGACCTCTTGAGATCCTAAGCCATGCTGACACTGATGTCTAAAATACACAATTTCAAATAAAATAACCAATACAAAGCATTTTCTAAAATGCCATACATTTATACATTCTATAGCTTTCATTATAACCTAAAAGAACCTAAACAATGACCAAGGCCAAATCAACCCCAAGGGGTAGCCCAGTTGGCAAGAGACCTTTGCCTTAGGAAGCGTGTAATTCTGAGTTCGACTCTTCTTATCTCTTTGGGGCCACTCACATGGGTGTGTTTAGTGCTCTTCACTGCTTTCAGTGAAAGTTGAATGACTCTTATTCAACCCGGTATGACCCAATTCATGTGGTTGTTGTTAGCCAAAAAAAAAAAAAAAAAGGATAATACACTTTCCCAAATAGAATCAAACGCTAGATGAATAACTGAGATTGAATCCTTTGCCAAGTGTATTCCTGAAATAATGTTATATTTTGTTTTTTCCTCAGGGAAATGCATTATTGTGTAGTGAGAAGCTTTCCATTTTGCAATTATAGACAAAAATGGGTTGAAAGGATTTTCTTGTCTTATACTGATGAGAAAGTAGAACATAGGTAACAATTGAGATATATACTGAAATCATGTCACACCATTTCTCATTTGAATCCCAAGACGCCCCACCATATCCTATAGTCCTATCTTAGGCGTTGGACATATCAATTCTCCATTCTCATATGGATTATTTTTCCTTTTTATCTTCTTTTCATTGAATGTAAGATCTCTTGGGCCATAATTATTATTTATATGGAGAAAGAACTCTATCCATCTAGTGTTCTCTATGCCCAAATACAACTAGGTGTGAAGATCCAGTTGCCCCCACACACATTTGTGTTAGGTATTTTTAGGCCAACTATGTTTGAATATACGGGACACGGATGGGCGGAGTTCCCTTGCCTTATTTTCTATTAACTGTGATATTTCTACTTTACTAGTGTTCCCTTGTCCAAATTTAATCGTCAGTCTATTCCCTATCGACCTAATAATCGTATGGTTATGTCTGGATGTAAGAGAAATAAATGAAAGAGAAGTGAAATTCTCAAATCTTAAAAAGGAAACTTTTGTATTCTTACCCTATTTAGTAATGGTGTTTTTGTTTTATTTTACTTTTCACACTCAAAGGATTTGGATGCCAAGTGAAGTAAAGTTTAATAATCAAATATGGAATGATTAGAAGCTAGTTGTATAACCATGTGAGATAATGGTTACAAAAGTTTCTCTTTTTAGTTTAAAATTTTCACTTCCTTTCCCTTAAAATTCTCTTACAACCGAAAGGAGCATATGAGATTACTTACATTACATTGGAATTATCAGGTTTGAGCCTCAGTTCTAGAGCTCCATCAAAAAATGCTTTTGTAGAAAACTAGAGTCTCTATAGTCTATGATGGCCATGCTTCTCTTGGTTAGATCTTCAGATGGGTTTGCTTCTTAACGGGACAGTTGGGAGCCAATTTACCTTTCGATGGATGAGGGAGGAATTGTCCAGCGATGGGAACACATGTTTGGTTATCTCTTACAGGTGGAATGGCTTTACTCCTAGTTCTTGGTGGGGGTATACTACTTGGACTCTTCACATGCCGAAAATAAAAGAACTGAACTATCCATGCCAAAGAAAAATTCTGAGGTATAGCTAAGCATATCATAAGTCAAATTAAGCTTTGAGATGGTTGATCTCAATGAAAACCCACTTTTCATTATGGGATGGATTAAAAATTTCAATTTTCGATGGCTCCATCTGGTCGTAAGTAAAAGGAAGAAAAGGAACCTTTAAAAAAAAAAAAAAAAAAAAGGGAAGGGAAAAGAAATTGATTTATTTTATAAATAATATCAAAGAAATTGAGAATATAGAACTTAGGGTTAATTATTTGGACACTCCCTATACTATGGCCAGATTGCTTAACACTCCAAAAGTCTGAAAACTTACTTAAAGCCCCATGAAACTTGACGATGTTAGTTTGTTGTTAATGATTGAATAAAAATACCATTTTACCCTTATGAGTTATTAAACTAAACCTTGTGAAGTTAAAATGACCAACTTACCTTTTAAAAGTATTAACCTAAAAGAATCCAAATCGATAATCATTTTTAATGAGTAGTCTTGAGGACAAGACTAACCTTAACGGGGATCAATGGAGTGTTACATACCAAGGTTTGCATAAGTTGCATAAGTATACTACACATTCTTTACACTCTCTATCGTGTAGTCATTATATAGTTAATGGGTAGTTATTGTGTAATTAATACTGTAGTTATTTAGAAGTTATTAGAGTTATATGTAATGGCTATTAAAGCTTGGGACATGATATTCTTATATCAGAACGATCATGAGACCCATTCCTGGTTTGTGAAGTTTCGACTTCAACACACCTTATTAGGTGTGCCAAACTGGTTTCTTCAATGGTTCTTCACTTGGGGACCACCAACAGAATTTCTTCCTCCAACTCTTCAGTAGTCTGTTACTAAGTTTCAAGAATTCAATCCGACCTTGGACTCTCGGGCTCTCTTCGTTCAACTTTTCATCCTTTACAAAGTACCCTGGATCATTCAATGGCGGTATCAAATGACTACTGATGAATTTGATGAATGGAATGTTCCTCATTTGGAGCGACATCTTTCAGTTAAATGGTGGGATAAATTTGACATTTCACCATTAATTGGATCCCGCTTTGTTCCTAAATGTGGTATCGGTGCCGATTTGCCTCTTGCACCTTCTTCCTCCGCCACGCCTCCGACACCCTTTTTCAACCTCTTTCAAGCTGCTCGGTGTCGCCTCCCCTACCTCTCTGATGAGCAGATCCAAGAGCGCATCCTAACTGCTATCGGCTTTAATCCACAAGCCACCAACTCTGTCGCATCCATGTCTTCTTCTTCCACTCTCCCTCCTTTGGATGCTGACAGTCCATGCGCTTCACGGCTTAATTACCCCTGTGCTCAACGGCCTAACTTCCCTTAAAAAAAAAAAAAAAAAAAAAAACCCTGGATGAGGCCTCACTGCACCATGACCCAGTGCCATGATAATCAGACACGCCATTCTGATTCTTACCAGGTGTCAAGCATCCACACCTAGTGCCATTCCTGTCAGACTGACGTCTTGGCATGCGTCACGCAGCACTATAAGCGCATTATAGTGAGTGTCACGGGCGGACACTTTAATAATTCACCTTACTAAGACTCTTCTAGAAAACAGTGGGTCCTCCCACGTGGAATGCCAGAGAATCTTTTTGTGGCTTAATTTCAGTCACACACTTGGACTAGCAACAAAATATCTTTCAGATGGAGCTTATCAGTTTCCGATAACTACCCCACACCTTATTAGGTGTATCTACTTTTTGAAAGCAACACCTTATCTTGAGGTTGTTCAACTTTTCCTTTCGGTTGATTAGATGCCTATTCGACGCCATCCCCATCAAGGCCTATCAGCGTCTCTCAACCATAATTTATTGAATTTTGGTGTCCGCCATCTATAAAAGGGAAGCTCCTCATCCATGGAAGACACCGACAAATAACACCGCAAAAAATATAGAGTTTTGTTTTATAAAGATTTAGTGAGTGCTTGTGAATAGTGAGTGAAAGTGTTCTGTAAATCCACTGTTGTTTTCTTCCATCCTCTTCTGTAAGATCAAGGTCTCTTATGTAAGTTTACTTTACTTCTTTTGATTTTTTATACAACCTGCTTATCATGTATTATGTTTGTAGTTAGAAAATTAAAAGAAGAAATTGCTTTCGTAGATAGTTTAATTGATCTTTCTTATGCTTATATAGAATTTTATATTTATTTATTTGTTGAAAATCCTGACCACTTCTCTAACCTTCATCGGTTAGAAACCCTTGAATTAGCAAGACTCTACGCGAAGAAAAGAAAATTGCTTAGTCTAATAGCTTCCCTCACATTATCTCTGATTTTGTGATCCTGGCAGTAAATGGTATCAGAGCCAAGTTAGAACAGGTGCCAAAGTCGTAAGGACCATTAAGTTGGTAGTGTTTCACCCTTTGTCGTATAGACCTACACCCAAGTCGTGTCGACCTACACCCAAGTCGTGTCGACCTACACCCAAGTCGTACTTAGCCGTGTTGCCGCAGATAGGCGTTGAAGGTGAAAAGGTATTGACAGTAGGCGGGATTGACAGTAGGATATATTGACCTGAGACCCTTATTGACTCGAACCTCTATAGCATGGCTTCATACTTTTGCTCCAGTTCTCGAAGATCATCATCTTCTGAGGCTAGCACATCCGGAAGGACTCAAGACTCAATCCATAATTCTGAAGAAGTGGTTTTTCGCAACCTAGAAGTTGCTATAAATAATTATACCATACCAAGAATACCTGAATCTGAGGTATACTATAAAGGCACTTTCGCATTTCATAGTGACTATGTTATTAAGACATGCGAAAGCACACATACTCTTGCTTCTGATCAAGAGTAAATTTAACTCTTGACAAGCTCTCAGATCCAGAGGCATAAGAGATTAATATTAAAGTGTTTTGAAGTGTACATGATGCTTGTTACGTTATACCATATTTGATTTTGTTGTATTATGTCATTAAAATATTTTCTAAAATTGATTAAAAAATAATTGTATGTAAGAAAAAAATATAAGCAGCTACCATATACTTGTAAGTTAATAATGTCATTCTTTTTTCTATGCATCAGCATTAGGGTTATATAAAATGACTAACAAAGGAGGCAATAAGGAAGGTGGGAGAAGAGGGAGAGGAGGTGGGAGATGTAATAGGAGTCGTGACAATGGAGAGATTGCATGAAAACACAGAGTGTCGATTGATGGCGATAAGAGGAAAACAAACTGCAACTGTTGTCATAAGAAATTTATGGGTGGTGAGGCCACAAGACTTGAACAACATTTGGTTAGAAATTGCTCAGATGTGGCTACATGCACTGAAGTGTCTGATCATATTGCTAAAGCCATAGCTGAAGACATGAAGGGAGGGAATAAGAGGAAAGCGACAAAGGATAAGGTGGGGATAAAATTTAAGGAGGCACTACATGCTCCGTTACATCGTTATGATGATGATAGTGATGACCCTATATATGTGCCTGATGACATTCAGACTGAGAAAGAGACTAGAAATTGGTGACGGGGGCGAGCATTGGGCTCACAAAGTTTAATGACATAGACTAAGGAAGAGGCTAAAAATTGACGGTGGGGGCAAGTGTTGAGCCGACAAAGTCTTCGTGAGGAGGAGGAAAGACATAGAGTAGAAGAGGAGTTGGTCCACCTAGAGTAGGAGTTAGTGGATTTTCATAGCTTCCTTTGCCATTTAAGAGAACACTGAGTACAGGAGCAACCTCACCTCCACCTTCACCTTCAGTGGTACCACCTCGTGTGAACCCTGTTCTACAACAGGATCCCCATGCGTACAAGAAAAAGGGCAATTAGTAGTGTAAGATAAAGGGAATGTGGACTAACATGAAGGCTTATGTTGGGGAGGTTGTGTCTAAGTGGATGCTTTAATGCCACTACAGGTTCCTATTACCAGACGATGCTTGATGTTGTTGCTAAAGCTGAACTAGGGATAAAGGGGCCCACTACATATGAGGTGATGAATGTTTATTTGCCACAGGAGAAGAGAGAGTTGAAAGTTTACATAGATGAATTAAAGGTTTTATATGGGGTCACCATAATGTGTGATGGTTGGACAGGGCCCACGAGAAAGTCCATCATCAACTTTATGGTTTACCGTGATGGTAGAACAATTTTTTTTTTAAAATCTATTGATGCATGCAAATAAACAAATGATGTAAATTACATCTACAAGCTTTTGAAGGAGGTTATGCGAGAAGTTGGGATAGAGAACGTTGTTCAAATTGTGATGGACAACGGAAGCAACTACAAGAAGGTCGGTCAAAAAATGATGAATAACAACAGATTCCAACTCTTTTGGACTCCTTGTGCAGCACACTGCATTGATCTGATGTTGAAGGACATGGGAAAACTGAAAATTATGAAGACTATGGATGATAGGGCAAGGCAAGTGAGCACATTTGTATATAATCATGGGTTTTCATTGAACCTATTGAGGGAGAAGTACGCGAGGGACTTGGTTAGCCTAGTCTCACAAGATTTGCTACAAACTATATTGCACTGAAGAGTTTGGGTCCAAGAAAGTCACTCTTCGATCCATGTTCGCATCTGAGGAGTGGTTTGGGTGGAGGGAAGCAGGAGCACCTGGTGGTAGGTAGGCACAGGCAGCCTTTTCATCAAATGAGTTTTGGACACAATTGGGTACAGTGGTGAAAATCTTGGCACCAATTGTTGGCGTGTTGAAGATGGTGGATTTTTCCTTCAAGCCACCTTGTCAAGCTTGTATGCTATTGTGGGAATGATGAAAGAACATGTCTATGCTGCCAACCCACATAGAAGTAAGAAATTTGTAAACATAATAGAAGAACGTTGGAAGCGCCAACTCAAGCATCCATTGCATAAGGCTGGTAAGCATATCTGAATACATTCTTTTATGTGATATAAAAATGCATTAATGTCAACATTGCCAATAATATGTTTTGTCAAATTTCAAAATACTATTTAATCCCTAGGTATCAGTATAGCCATAGACTTGCATTGAATCGGGATCTTCTGGAAGTAGTGAAACAGGTGGTTGCCAAGTAGCAACCAAGGCCTAGTCTACCAGCCTTAGCCAATACTGAGGTGATTTTTGCAGTACTATAGGAATCTAAATTTTAGTTAACAAAGGTTAACTATTTCATATTTGTAAATTTGTTATAGATTAAAGAATTCAGGGATGCATTAGGCAGTTTTGAAGCCCTTGCTGCACTCGCGGGTTGTACGAGTACTGATGCTAGTATGAAATTCAAATTTCAGAATGCTATTTATACAAGTGTTAAGTGTTTTGAATAAAAATAATCAGCTACACTTGTTATACCTTATAATGTAGCTGAGTGGTGGGTGTTGTATGGGGGTTCGGCACCAGAATAACGGAAGATTTCCATTAAAGTACTCTCACAGACATGTTCTGCATCTGGTTATGAGAGAAATTAGAGTACATTTTCATTCATCCACTCCAAAAGGCGGAATCGATTAGGTTTAGAACATCTCGCTGACTTGGTGTATGTGCACTTTAATATGAGACTGAGGATGCATCACATACGCATGGGTATGGGGAATGATAGGGGCCAGATCGAGCGTGTTAATGTTTTCCAAATTGACTCAAATGAAGAGGATCCTCTAGTAGACTGAGTAAGGGATAGAGGCGAGCCGTTGATGGATCAGCCTGGAGTTAGGCTGGTCTCATATGTAGTGCAAGAGATGGTAGTCAATGTTGATGATTATATATGACTACAGAAGGAAGGATTAGGGGTATCAATTTTGAGCCCGCACCAGTAAGCACGACCGAGCCTGACTCGTTTATGGCCCGACTTGGACTGGCCCGATGAGCCAGACACGTTTATTAAACGGGCGTTCACGGTGCAAGTAGCTAGCATAGGGCCTATCGAATCGACATGTTTATATGCCCTGCTTGAACCGACTCATTGTAGCCCGACTTCCTTTAACACTACATAAAATTCCTATTTTGCCACTACTAGTAAGAAATAAATTAAGCTTTCTTACCCTTTGCTTTGTAATAGGATTTGATTTAATTAATCTCTATTTTGTAAATTGTAAAGGTCATAATCTCTTCTTTTTCTTTGTAACAACCATAATCTCATATTATTTCTCTTTTTTTATTAAAGATTTTCCTCACATATTTCTGGGCATTCAATCCACTTAAGAAAAGAATTTTAGGGTAGGCACGTTTAAAGCCCATTTAGAACCCGTTTAGACTTAAATAGGTCCGTAGCCCGGGCCTATTTAAGGAAGCCCGACTAAAGCCCAACACTAACCGGCCCAATTATAAACCGCACCATGCCTTCCAATGCTAGGCTCGTTTACTTAAATAGGCATTCACCATGCAAGACTTCCAAGTGGTCAAGCCCGATTAAGCCCGACTGAGACCGGCCCGGCCCTATCGGTTGACACCCTTAGGGAGGATACATTCACTGACCCCTCGAGCATTTGAGCCTACACCTAGTAGGGATGATTTAGATGAAGATGATGATTGGTCCACTTCTTCGAGTGGTAATACAATAAGTACCAGATCCGCCTGGGAGATCGGTGAGGTGTTTCCACTAAGAGTATGGCAAGTACCAGTGGGTTTGAGAGATCGGTGAGGGTGTGCAAATTTTAGTCTTACATCACCTAAGGAGAGATTACTGAGTTAGTTATTAACCTCTAGCCTCCTTAACATGGCACAATACGTTTTAAAGCCTTGAGACCCATAGGCCAAAGAGGATAATATTATGCAAGGTTAATGGGGCTGGGGCTTTACAAGTCATACCCACACTCAAACTCAAATATAAACACAACATCAAGGACTAGGTAGTGATGACAGTGGTGTTGATGGTGATGGTGCTGGTGATGGTGATGGTGATGGTGGAGATGATGATGATGGTGATGGTGATAGGGGTGGTGATAGATTTGAAGCATAGTTGTCACGGCGTCAAATCGATCCAAGGCGGTGGAGGGGTGGCTAATCGATTTGGCGATGAATCGCTCGTTATGGCGTTGCCATGGCGGTCAAATCGCCCATGTGTCATTTTTTATTTTCCCTATTTTCTAAAATTATTTAGTATGCTACTTTTTTATTTTCCTTATTTTCTAAAGTTATTTAGCATGCTACAAGCCTACAATATATACCTTATACCATATAAAATTAACATTAAGCAACATCAAATCAGAAAAAAAATCAACATACCATATCATGTCATCAAAAGTCAACATGAATTATTGACTTATATAGTCTTCCTACATCAATAATTGCACAAGACCATATCATCAAAAAATCAACATAGCCATATCATGTCATCCTACATCAATAATTGCACTAGACCTCATTGAGTTGACAAGTGGGGGAAAAAAGATGCACACAGGCCAACGAGACATTATCATAAACTTGTAAAAAAAATTATATGAACAAACATATTCGTTTGCATTTTTTGTTTATTCTTTTGGCTGTAATTTTGTGTGAGTTAAAACCAGAATAGCCTCTGCTTGGGCAAAAGGCTGTCCTCACATACTAAACATTAAAGTAGGAACCCACAGTTTGTGAATTAATGGAATGAAATGATTGAAATCCCAAAACAGAAATAGCAATATAGCATTGGTGTCAAAACATATACTAGATGGATAAGAAAGGGCATGATTGATAAGGCTATAAAATAACACATTAACACTACCAAATTGTACTAATGTAATTTTTAGATGAGAACATTCGTAGACTTAACTCTTAAGGGGTATTCCTTAATAGTGTGTGAGTGAATGAACTAAGGTACCAAAAAAAAAAAAAAAATCCAAGGACAACAGCTACTCGCAAGGCAGGAGCAACCTTGAGAAAGGAAGAAGAGAATAAGAGAATAAGAGAATAAGAGAATAAGAGAATAAGAGAATAAGAGAAGAAGAGAAGAATAGAAGAATAGAGGCGATAACCAGAAAAAGGAAGAAGAGAGGTGATAAACCAGAGGGCAGAGGCGATAAAACAGAAAAAGGAAGAAGAGAAGAAGAAGAGAAAGAGGCGATAAACCAGAAAAAAGAAGAAGAGGCGACAAACCAGAGAAGGGAAGAAGAGAAGAACATACCTAGTGACGCCGAAGCACGGGAGCAGTGATGCCGAAGCAGGAGCAGCAACGCCGGAGCAAAATGAGGAGTCTTCCGTCTTCACTAGTTCACTTAGGGTTCAAAGGTTGAAGAAGGGTTGAAGTGTCACGACTTTGCTTTGCTTTTAAGTGACATTTTTTTTTCTTTCCTTGGTATAAGTTAATGGTCTTAATTTACACTTTTATCCTTGCCAAGTGCCAATAGCATTATTAGAAAGAGAATCAATTTACACGTGCCAATATCATTGTTAGAAAGAGAATCAATTTATTAATTAACAATAATAACTTAAAAAAAATACAAAATGGCGACCGATTTATTGGTTCACTCACATTAATCGTCGCCAGGGATGATTTGGAGATTCCAGTCAACCCTTGGCAGTCAATTAATGTGGGTGAACCTAATCAGTCAACCGATTTGCTCACTCTAAACCGTTGGGACCGCGTAATCGGTACCTTGGCGACGCTGTGACAACTATGATTTGAAGGATTCGAGAGTAGTATGAACAGGTCTCAAGCCAAAGCAGGAGCCTGTGCAATTCACTGGGGAGAGTCAGTTTGAGTATGCCACACAAGATGCTGATCACGGTGCACGTCAATCAAGTGGAGGGGGAGTTCAAGTTACACTAGAGGGCCTCGTTGCCGATTCGGTGGAGATGCGCAGCGAGATTGTATGGTCGTTGATAGTCTATCTATTTTTATTGACGGAATGAGTTTGAGTGGAGGGGATAGTCATCCTCCCAATGAGAGTAGAGGGAGTGGGAAATGGTGTGCCCAATCATTTACTGGAGAGAGCACCTGGTCAGAGTATCATGGACCTTATGGTCAATTCATTGGGATAATGCATACATCTGGTTCATCCATTCCTAGTATTAACTATGGCTTCCAGACCTAGTCACATGGTTATGGCTTTGTGGACCGTTTATTCTCATACCTAGCCTAGCTGTATAGCTCAATGGCGGGTTCTTTTTCATACTATAGTGGTGACACATACCCTCGGATAGGTTACATTCAGTATGTAGATGACTCAATTTTTTTGGCAGCTGTGGAGGACTACGTTCGATTCTTCTCTCAGAATATGACGTGGCATGCAGTTGTGGTGCAGTCAGAGGAAAATGCATTTTGACTCCATCGTACTGGGCGTGGAATCCATCCAGGTCATCATAGTTCTTTCCAATAGATAGTCATTATGATTAGTGTTGCATAACTAATATGTTTGGGACATGGGATATTACCATTTGGGACTTTGAGATTTAAGAGTAAAACGCTCAATGAATGGCTTTAGTTGGGATTTGGAATATTGTCAGTTGCATAGTATATTACTCTAGTACACTAAATATGAATTAATCAATGTTGATGTATGTTTTGATCATGGCTTAGATGCATTATTTATTTGTTTTACCACGGACTTCGAAAAGTTCAGCATAATACTTGGACACAAAGAGTTCCTATTGAATAGTGGTACGAACTTTCTTACAAAGATCAAATACCTGAGCATTCTTCTCTAATTGTCCATAGGTTTCCTTGGCAACAGACCAAATCTAAGAAGTAGTATCCAACAACAAGAAACCTCTAGTAATGAACCGATGCATAGAGTTAAGAAAAAAAGACATTACCAGGGAGTCATTGGTGATCCATTGATCTGGAAGGGTACCCTCTTCATATGGTTTCTTTGATTTGCCTGTGATATGTCCAGTAAGTCCTCTGCTAGCAGTAGTCAAAGAGGTGAGTCTGGACCAGATGCGGTAATTAGTTCCCTCCAACTTCATAGAGCTAGCACCAAAAGACATGTATTCATTGCAACCTTGCCCATCAGATGCTGATATTGTAGTACTCACTCCAAACATGGTGGCATAAGGAGAAATCGACAATGAATGGGAGAAAGTCCAAATCATCAAAACCAACCGCCAGAAACAGCCCAAACTTGGATCGAGTTGCTTTGTAAGAGTAAGGAAGCACTCCTCTAAAATATTATTTGATTTTGATAAAGAACTAGTGAGATGGGTCAATTAGAGTGTTAGGAGAACCCTAATTTTGAAGAAGATGACCATAGGGTAAGGTCAATCTCTATAAGGTAAAGTCAATCCCTTCTTAGGGTTTTGATTCACATATATAACCTTGGAAAATAGGGCCACAAGTAAGGTCAATCTCCTCTATAGGGGTGAGGATGGTCTCCTTCAAATATCAGTTGAATCTGAGGAAGGGAGCCAAAAATCAATGGAGTCGGTTTATTCCGAAAACCCTACTTTTTGAAAAACGCAGATGTGTAGGGTCTTCAATCTTGCAAGCAATGATGGATACTTCTTCTAGGTGCAGTACTTGATCTTCAAGAGGAGGCTTGGTTTTAATAGTAGAAAGAATCAAAACCCTAAGAAGGGAAGAATAAAAAATCACAGGGTAGGGAAACAATACTCCAATTGCTTGCAGGGTTTTACTGTTTATATCATGGAGGTAAGATGGAGGGTAGTAACAAGATTCATAAGAATCACCTCCTTAGTGGTGCCTTGTGAGGGATCTAGAGAAACAAAAGAAGAGAGAAAAAGGTGGAGGATGGGTTTGATGGAGGCTTGCGATAGAGAGGGAAGAGAGGAGGGAGGTTGAAAACCTAGATCAGACTTTAAGGCTCTGATACCATGTTAACAACAAAACCAGGGTAGAACGTTTGTGTTCAGTGAGACCAGACAAGCCTTTATTTATAAGAAGTAAAAAAGGAACCAGAATTACAAGTATGCCCCCCCCCCTCCTTCAGCTGACCCTCATTAATTAGGGTCAGTGGAAGGGGAAAAGGCAGGAATGCCCTTGTGTCCTCCTAGTTACATATTTCAACATAAGCCTTCTACCCAAAGGTGGGCTGCAATTTTCCTAACATTAGAAAGCAGTTTCATGAAGGCTATGTGGGAAAGGAACTACAGAGATATAGCGTTGAATGCAGCGCATTCAACCCCCCCCCCCCAGTTTTCTGTAGGAGAAGTTGGATAAGAAATATTGCAGGTTCCCCCCCTCCAAGTTTGGCCAAAGGGGCACTTTGAAGAATTTTTCCCTTTTCATTATTACCCCTGTGAGATACTTCCAAGGCCACCAATATCAAATTATGGTCAACCTATATAATGTTGGTTATAGGAGTATAATTTATGATTGTAATTTCTAATAGAACTTGGAAATGTGTTACTAGTTTATTATTTGCATGCCTACATGCATTTGTGTGTGTGTAATACAAGTAATGTAAGCAGAAGCTTGGACCATGTGTCCTATCATCCCAAAAAACTTCATCACTCTTATTGACTTGCGTCAAAATGGGTTTACAGTTGATATTCAAGTTATTTTCTACTTGTTTTCTTTTGTTTTTGTTATTTTTAGGATCGTTGGTGTGGCGTGGTAATATGGTCTTGGAAAAACTCAACCCCATAAACCGGCATACATGGTGAGAGAATGTAAGACCATATCAACCAATATCAATTTCCGAAAGCCCCCATATGACTGATTTGGGACCTTAAAATGCCACCACGCTTTTAAACCCTACGTCCGCGACGGTCCACTCCAGATCAATTAAACCTTTTCTAAGCAGCTCTCACTTTGCTCCAAGGTTTTCGCTTGACGGCAGGTAGCCCTTTCTTAGTGGCTCTCAATCTGGCACCAGATCGCCCCTTCCGTGTGTGGGTTGGGTTGAGGATCGGTTGCTCTAATGATATGGTCTTGGAAGAACTAAATCTCATAAATCGGCTTACAAGGTGAGGGAACCCTAGAACCATGTCAGCCCATATCAATTTCCTTTGAAAACCGATGTAGGATCAGCACCCCATATGATTAATATGGGACCGTAACACATGGGAGATTGCCTCTACACTGCAGTTTTGGAAACACTCATCCTTTTTCTATTTACTTTGTTTAAGAATGGTTTTAGTTTCTCTTTTAGCTAGGTCATAGGATGTTTAAGGTATAGACATATAGCTGCAAGTATTATTTTTTATTTTCTTGGGTAAAAGCTGTGATAATTCCTTTTAGGGACAAATCTGAGCTTTTGATTACTAAATCAAGAGCAGAGACGTCTCTCTCTCTCTCTCTCTCTCTCTCTCTCTCTCTCTCTAGTGTTCCGTCTGCTGGATTTACTCTAGTGTGTGTTTGCATGGTGTATTTGCTTATTTGAGTATTTCACTAATCAGATTCTATTTGTTAATAGGGAACCAAATCTGTTGAAGGCATCATTCTAAACATTTCTCAATTTGAGGATGTGTGTTTTAATATGGAAGCGTTTGTAGACATGCGTAATCTAAGACTGCTTCAACTCAATTATGTGCACCTAAGGGGAGGATATGAACGTTTCTCTAAGAAATTAAGATGGCTTTGTTGGCATGGATTCCCCTTGAATTCTATACCTACCAATTTTGACATGGAGAATCTTATTGTTCTTCACATGGAAAATAGCTGTGTTAAAGAGGTTTGGAAGGAAATCAAGGTAATAAAATAGCATCTACGTTTTTTTAATTAATTTGATATATATATATATATATATATAATTTCACTGGATACTTATTTCTTCTCTTGCGCTCCTTTTTTAATATGCAGGTGCTCAGAAGGTTGAAAATCCTAAATCTGTCATTCAAGTTACTTAACAAAAACCCCCAACTTCTCAGGACTCCCCAATCTTGAGGAACTGATCCTTGAAGATTGTAAAAGTCTGGTTGAGGTTCACCAATCCATTGGGTATCTTCACAAACTTATTGTCTTGAATTGGAGAAACTGCAATAACCTTATTAAGCTCCCAGGCTGCATTGGTATGTTGAGATCTCTTGAAGTACTCAATCTCCATGGTTGCCCGAAACAAGTGCAATCTACTTCATGGTTTTTATTCCCCCAATATTTCAGTTCACTAAGAAGACAGCGTGCTTCTACTACTTTGCTTCCTGCTTCTTTCTCTGGTTTTGAAATTTGTAAATCTCAATTACTGCAATCTGTCAGAAGATTTGATTCCCAATGATTTCTGGAGCTTGCCATCGTTGAAAATCTTATATTTGGATGGGAACAAATTCTGCACCCTCCCAGCCGGCATCAGAAATGGCTTACACTGAGAAATTGTAGAGATCTCAAACTAATGACAGACCTTCCAACAACATTAACGTTTTTGGGTCTGCAAGATTGCTCAACAATTGAAATGTTACCATCCAACATTAGCGATCTCTCTGGACTGATGATTCTTGATTTGAATGGATGTAAGAGGCTACAGTCATTTCCAAAGCTTCCATCACGATTATTCGAATTGCGGACAAGTGGTTGCACATCTTTGCAAGGAGTAGACGTTAAGGACTTACAGAATTTACGAGATTTAGTAATCAACTATGATCACTTCTGCAGTAAATCAGATGAAATAAGTCGCCTTCCTAATCTTGAGAGCCTAATTTTGGAAGGCTGTGAAAGGCCTCAAACATTTCCAAAGCTTCCATCAAGTTTATCTTCCTTATTTGTAGAAGGTGACACATCGACTTTGCTTGTTATTAGCGGGGAGATCCAGAGCATGGAAACTTCTCAATCTGTACAAGGCATCCATATGGAAGGGTGCGACCATCTGGGGAACACTTCGAGGAAGAATAGCCTTTTCCAGGTTCTCTCTCTCTCTCTCTCGCTCTTATAATGTTCAACATCATCATAATTCATCGTGTGGATAAGGATATACATAGGGAATTTGAAGTATATGGTACTGGGAGTGAGATTCCGGAATGGATCAGCCATCAAAATATGGGGTCTTCTGAATCCTTTGAGGTATCTGAATGTTCGGGTTGTAAGATCCATGGGTTGGATGTATCTGCTGTTTTTTTAAATGAGAAAGAGGCCATAGACTTCCGTTCTTTTTCTGTAATTTGTAATAAAACGAAAGATATTCAATGGGAGCCCGTTGAAGGAGATTGGCATATCACACGTCCACTTCCACAAGGTGAAGACGTACTGTGGGTGCGCCATATTACAATTTGTGAGCTTAGGCATTACTCAGGACACGAAGCTGAATTTGGCGAGCACTTTGAAGTGGGGGATCAAGTGCAGGTGTCAGTAGAAATTGAGGGTGATCCTGGAGGAAGTTTGCAAGTGAAGAAGTGTGGAGTCCTGCTAGTCCACAGGCCCGATGAGGAGAAGAACCTATCAGATGATCCATCAGTGGGGGAAACCATATCTCCTGTAGATGATAATGTTGTTATGGATGGAGAAGAATCAGTATTAGTTCACATTGAAGATGAGAATAAGAGCGGCCACAATGAGGGCGTTGCAGGATTTAGCATTGATGCCAAAAGGTTGAAGATTGGTCTGTAATTCCTGCATTATTTACCATTTCCTATATATGGAACATAAGCCCATTGTAGAGACACATTCATTTTGCAAGCTCAGGTGAGTTCCGCTGGACATGCTCTGTGATTGTAATAAAATTACTGTATTTTGTCAAAATGTGAGTTATGAGTGCTGATAAATAATGAGACCTAATGTTTACAGGTGATGTGAACAATGAACACAAAGGAATGCTTGTGCCCCTGCAGGGATGAGGAGGATTGTGAAAGCGAAGGGGAAGAGTTTCTGTAATACCAAATCAGTATATCAACTCCTTGTCTGGCCAGATGACAATGGAACAAGCAGTTTAGTTGTGAAGTGAGGAACTTTATGTCTAATGACATGGGCAAACCTCCAAGGACCATCCTAATTAGGAGACACCCAAGATATGATGGTATCATTGCATTCAAACTTATGATTATCAATGGTACATTAAGAATCTCTTTCCTCAATGATTAGTAATTTATTACCAATCAACTGACCTACTTCTTCTTCTTCTTTTTATAATTAATTCAAACTAAGAAAAAAGGCTTTAAAAGTATGGATCCCCAATTTTCCTCAAACACCCATAGAGCAAATTAATTCCAACAATCTCACTACTTTATTGTATTGCGAGGAAATTGAAATTCTTTGTTCTTCGAATTTTAGCTTTTAACTTGGGGGGAGGGGCGACCCGGGGGGGGGGTGTAGTTGAGTTGGCATGAGACCTTCACCTCATAAAGTGTGTGGTTCTGAGTTTGACTCTTACCTCCTTGGAGCTACTCCCATAGGGTGTTTAGTGCTCTTCACTGTTTTCGGTGAAAATTGAATGATTCTCATAGCAATCTTGGTATGATCTATCATGCGGTTGTGGGGTCAGTATTGGCCCATGGGGCTCCCATCGTTGGCAAAAAAAATTAAAAAAATTAAGGGGGTGTCGATGATACAAGTTAAAATTGATCTCTAGTACCACACTTCCTGAGTTGTATTGATAGGTTATGGAGATTGGAGACCCTTGGACATTCCAGATCTTGTACATTCTTGTCTTGTTAGTGAACATATCATAATTCTGAATGACACAGAAGTTCAATTCAATCTAAAGACTAAAATTTGACCTTGCACATTTTCTCGAAGATTAAAATGTTTTGAAGCTGCAAAATGGGAGAGATGCAATCAGAAATGCCAACTACTTTCCTGCGAGGACATAACAATAATGTCTTGGAAAGATTAACATAATGAATCAGAAGAACGATAAAAGATTAAAATGTCACCATTGGAAGTTTAACAGATTTACAGTATTGTATACTCTACTTTCGGAAGACTCTTGACAGCTATTTTATTTTGTGGAGTATAAGCCAACATAGATATGTAATGGTCGAAAAGTGGGCCAGAACTTTCATATGTAATACTATTACAGTAATAGTCTCAAATGCAATGAAGTAACTGTAAACCATTAAATGGAATTAATTATGGGGGCCATATGTATTTGCTTGAATTTAGATCAAATCGAAGGGAAGTTTAGTTTCATCAAGGGAAAAAAAAAAAAAAGACGGAAGGTGGGGGGGACTTGGGAGTTATGAAACCAGTTGTGGGTAAAAACTAGCTCCAAAGATGAACTCCCACATCAGTGAGTGATGAGAAAACCGTGATCCTTATAATGATTGGAGTCCTCACTCTCTCATGAGGTCTTTTAAAAGGGGGAAGTTATGAAAACCGTTGTCAGTAAAAACATTTTTTTTTTGAAAAATTTACAGCGCCACCCCTTGGAGATGCGACAATTATAAGAAGTTAAGAACACTCCCTCTGTTACACCAAATTAGACTCAGACCCCCTACCATCCATCACTGTTAAAGAATATACCTTATATGCTGATGTTAGCAATTATATTTTATTTTAAATATCAAAATACCCTTATTAAATATAAAGTACCTAAAATACCCTTGTAATAAGTTACTATTTATTTCACCCAAATCTTTAGATTTAGACCACTGGCGATCGTTCAGAGTAGCGGCGACGGCATCGACGACGAACGACGACCCATAGGACCTTGCAGCGACCAGTACGACCTCGCGACGACAGCAAGATCTAACAGAAAAATAATGGGAAAATTTTTTTATCTTCCTCTCTTTCTCGCTCACTCGTGCGCCAGCCCTTCGTGTTCAATGACACACACCTGTAATCGAAACAAAGACAAACCAAGCTCATTCCCCTTCTTCAAGAAGGATATTCTTATATCCATATTGTAGATGCAACAGTTCCTGGAAAGAGTTAGTGACAATCTTCGTGGAAGTTGCTTCCAGCACTAATATGTGAATGACGTGAAATTGTTGTAATTTAGTTGATTAATCTACAAGGGCCTTGGTGTTAGAACTCCCTATGGGTTTGAGATTGAAACCCTATGGAGGAAACCACACAGGAAAAACAAGAACACGAATCTAATAAAATTATGGAGGATCGATTTGTACCTTTCACCTAGTATGCTGAAGATGATTGATGTTGGTCACTCCCACTTTCGCTCTCTTGGCTTGCTATGGATCTTCTACAACCCCTTAAACCTCCTTGGTTCTCTCACTTTAGTGGTAAAGTGGGGAAGAGTGAATAATGGCTGTAGGGACTCAAAACCTAGTATTTATAATACTGTCCTGCACTCAAAACCCTAAACCACAATGGGTTGAGCCAGCATATCCCTAAGCTTGAGAGTGGACCGAACCGGTTCATGCAATTTGACTCTCACCCATTTGATCAACCCGAATAATTAATTTAGCCCATAAATCCAACAATCTCCCACTTGGGCTACATTAATTATAAGGATGTCTTTTAAATTGGTGTGGCCATAGAATCTTATTACCTTAACCACTCTTACTGTGATTCAGTTGAAAAACCACTCACATCGAATAACAGCAGAAGATACACCTCAATATACGACATACAACTTTCTATTATTACAAACATAAGTAAGTTTCTTAACACGAATCTATGTGGGATACCATCATAGAAATATTGACATCCTCAAATTATACTTTTGACATTCTATGTAGGTCCTTAACTGAGATATTAACCTTCACTGTGGCAAATCGCCTTTGATCTGTGGTTAATATCTAACTGTGGCCTTCCGCTTATAAACTGTGGCAAATATTGCCTATGAACTGTGACAAATACTGTCTTAAAATGTGGCAAACATTACCTTTTGAACTGTGGCAAAATATTGCCTATAACTAAGACAATTACTGCCTATAAAAACATTCTTAAATGAAATCATAAACCAAATATTTCAATAAATAACTGTGCATAATGTAAATGCTAAAACTTAACCATAATTCATCAAACTGTGCCCCAAAACATACGGGCTAAGGTTCAAAACATAAACAAATACTAAACAAAATCAAAGCTCCCACTAATCAAGCATTTCAAATAACTGTATGTAAAGAAATCCTAACTACTTGATGGGACCAAATTTTACTTGCTCTCAATTACTGGTGATCATTCTACCTCACCCTTTCTTGGTATCATCCTGCTTATCAGCCCCAGAATTCTTCCTCTTCTCTAACCATTTCTTGAAAATAAAACAATCCTTCTTCACATGTCCTTTCTTATGGCACCAGAAACACTCTAAGTTGTTGGTATTCTCTTCATCCTGAACCTTTTGAGATGTGTCAAGTTCTTGAGAGCTATTAGTCCTGTCATATGGCTTGACGCTTCCTCTGTTGGAAAAATTTTTGTTCCTTCTGCTTGGTCCACCAGAAGATCCCTTGTGAAAAGTTGCATGTGCACTCTCAAACCTAGTTTGTTTCAATTTTTCTTCCTCTTGAGTGCAAATGGAAATGAGCTCATTTAGGCTCCAATCGTCCTTCAGTGCAATGTAGGTAGATTGGATAACCTTATACTGACTAGGGAGGGTATTCAGTGCAATATGTACAATATATTCTTCATCGATCTGTATTCCAAGATCCTTAAGTTTACCAGCATCAGTAGTTACACCCAAAATGTATTCTCTAACACTCCCACATCCATCATACCTTGTATTCATTAGCCTGGTCATCAATGTGGTTTTCTCAGCTTTCTTGTTGTGTTGAAATCTACCTTTAATAGCATCCAGGAATTCTTTTGCAGTGTCTTTGATCTCTATGTTCCCACGTATAATTTCAGGAACTGCCCTTTTTAAAACCAGTATGCACTTTCTGTTTGCTTCAGTCCATTTCTTAAACTTGGTCCTTTCAGCACTTCTGCTCGAGTCTGTGAGAGGCTCAGGTTTAGGCTCCCTAAGTGCCAAGTCTAAGTCAAGAAGACCTAAATGCAATTCTAATTCCACCACCCACTTTTGATAGTTGTTACCAGTGAGTATTGGGATGGAAGATACATAACTTGAGGGAACTGCCATCTTACTACAGCAGTAACAACAACACAATACATGCCAAATATCAAAATATAAACCATAATATAAAAGCATGTAATACCATCAATATATTTTAAATAAGAGTTACAACTAAAAATGTATCCCTATCCTTTGGGACAGGAATTAGCTGATGCTCTTATATTATTCTTTTAACTGTGAAAACAACACTAACTTTGGAATTCAATCACCTTTGGGCAAAAGAACTCCAAATTCAATGTCCCTTTCTGAAATGTGGATGATTATCCTCAAACCTTGATGACATAACCTTTGGGAAAGTATCACCTTTACTGTTGGAGAAGATACAATCGAACTGAATGTACCATTTTGGTGGGTTTCACTCAGTTCTATCATATCTTTCCCATTGGAGATGTATATCTTTATGTTCAAAACATACATATAAATGTCACTAGGACAACAATAACCATACAAGAGTCACAATCGCAACTACATTCCTATCCTTTGGGCTAAGAATGCACTGGTCCCCTTGTAAATTTATATTTACTGTGAAAAGAACAATAACTTTTGAAATCCCCTCACCTTTGGGCTTAGGAACCTCTAGGTTACTGTCATTTTCTTAACTTTGGTGACATCACCTTTGGGCAAATGTCACCTACATTGCTTTCCTGTGGAAAATCATAAAATAATAAGATGTACCACTTTGGTGGATTCCACCTCATCATTTCATGGTTTCCTAAAGCAAAATTACTTTGCAACTAAGAATGAGCGGAAGCTTACACCCTTTTCCATATTAACATATCTCAATTTAAAAAAAAAATTCTCAATTTCATGGTAACCAATAACATATATATTTTTCAAAGCATTGATTTATGCTATTTTGTTTCAATGATTGAAACTAAATACAACATAAAATTTCAAATAAACATATCATATTAAAAATTAGATCATTAAATGTGGCCCGAAACAAGAAATCCAACGCAAAAAACAGATTTCAATTTGGCCTTAAAACGAACCTTTAAATGAAATTTAAAGTAGTTTAAATAAAAAACCCAAAAGGAACAAATTGAAACCAAATACAACATAAAATTTCAAACAAATATGTTATATTAAAAATTAGATCATTAAATGTGGCCCGAAACAAGGAATCCAACGCAAAAAACAGATTTCAATTTGGCCTTAAAACGAACCTTTAAATGAAATTTAAAGTAGTTTAAATAAAAACCCAAAATGAACAAAAACCAAACAAGCCTTTATTTTTTTTTTTTTTAAATCAATCCAAACCAACCGGTTCGGCCATATGAGTTCCGGGTCAAATTCGGGTCAATTGGTCAATGACCCGGTCAACCTCTGACCGAGTCAAATAGTGCACATGAGTTGACCCACTGTGTCGCCGGTTCAAATCGGTAGGGTTTCCGAGTTGAACCGGCGATGACTCGCCGCCTTTTTTTTATTTTTTTTTATTTTTCTCTCTCCTCCGGCAGCCGATTTCCGACGGCACGTGCCGACGCGTCCGGAGGTTTCCGGTGACTTTCGACATACCGTCGAGACCGTCTTCTCGTGATCTACAACTTTTGTGAAGAAAGTTTTCCCATACAGGATCTTTAAGTGATGGTAAAATTACGATTTTTATGATTTTCATGATTTTTAATCAAATCAGGTTTTAAGTAACAATCAAAATCCTCATGTATAAGAAAAATTCAATCGATTCTTGTCCCATGTGGTCTGCTCTGATACCAATTGTTAGAACTCCCTATGGGTTTGAGATTGAAACCCTATGGAGGAAACCACACAGGAAAAACAAGAACACGAATCTAATAAAATTATGGAGGATCGATTTGTACCTTTCACCTAGTATGCTGAAGATGATTGATGTTGGTCACTCCCACTTTCGCTCTATTGGCTTGGCTATGGATCTTCTACAACCCCTTAAACCTCCTTGGTTCTCTCACTTTAGTGGTAAAGTGGGGAAGAGTGAATAATGGTTGTAGGGACCCAAAACCTAGTATTTATAATACTGTCCTGCACTCAAAACCCTAAACCACAATGGGTTGAGCCAGCATATCCCTAAGCTTGAGAGTGGACCGAACCGGTTCATGCAATTTGACTCTCACCCATTTAATCAACCCGAATAATTAATTTAGCCCATAAATCCAACAATTGGATCTTTGAAGAGAGTGGCAATTCATGTTATATTTGGTGTTGGAGGGGACCACCATAAGGGAGGCACCACCAGCTCTCGCCAAATAAACCAGTGATCAGAAATGTCTTATGAGGTACAACATAGAAGATGGTGAAAGATGTGATAGAAATGCTTGATTCTCATAATCAAGGAGGTGAAAAAGGTTTCGAAAAGAGAGTTGAAGACGAGCTGAGACGCTCTCAAGTCAATTAAGATAATATTTTTAGCTCTTCTGAACGAAAGGATAGATATCTTATCTTATCTCTCTGCATGCATCATCCACCCACCAACCCACCCTCCCTCCCTTCTCATCTCTTTTTCTGGGTGGAAAATTGTATAGAGTATGATATTCCTATAAGACAACAATGTAGTGAGTTTTAACCTTCCTAATTTAATCTCACCCCCTTAATTTTAGTGAAAAGGGTATAACAATTTTAACTCTTGATTTGACAGTGACTGACGGTAGAGTGTTTGAGTCTAATTTGGTGAAACAAATGGAGTGTTCTTATAATTATGGCATTCTAGTGGCACTGTAAATTTCTTTTTTTTTTTTTGGTAGAAAGTTGTGATTAAGAACTAGCTTCAAGGATGAATAGTCCCACGTTGGTGAGTGATGGGAAAACTGTAGTCCTTATAAGGACCGGAGTCCTTACTCCCTCATGAAGCCTTTTGAAACCATGAGGACGACATAGCTTCTTCTATAGAAGGAATCAAGAAAGAGTAAAAAAATTGTGCATAACACTAAATAGTTAATTAGAGTTCTACTTCCATTAAGCATTCCACATACGTAATCTTTTTTTTTTTTTTTGCTAAAGACGAGTATCCAGGCCTTTGGCCTGATTAATCCCGCGAGCCCATACTGACCCCACAACCGCATGGACCAGGTCATACCAGGGTTAAATGAAAACCATTCAACTTTTACTGAAAACAGTGATGAGCACTAAACACCTCGTGTGAGCATATACGTAATCTAAATCCCTTGTTACATATATTTCCCCTTCATGTACAATTGGAATAAATATTTCCATCAAGACGCACAAGATGAGACGGTGGGATTCGGCTCCTCTATAGCATGGGGATGAGCCATACATCGTCTAGGTCACCCCAGGATTGTGACACTTGGACTTTATTAATCTTGAGATGTGGATGGCTTAATCCTTAGGGACAAATATACATCAACGATACACTCTATCATCTTTTTAATCAAATCCCTGAAAGATGGATGTAAAATTTTAAATAAAAAAATAGGGTTCTCTACTTTCTCATTTATTTCTTCTCCATCATTCTTGTACCATCATCATTCTTGCACCATCAATCCTTGTAAGCTTCTCCAATTTTTCTTAAATGAAAGAACTAAGACCCTTCAACTTAAATAGCAGAAGAAAGTAAGAAAATTTTCATTTTTTTTTTGTATTCTCAATCCAAGGAAGAACAAGAAGAAACACTACTTTGGTTTTCTAGTTTTGCTTGTGGTAAGACTCCTTGAAAAATTAGAGAACCCACGTGCCCAATCAGTTCGAGAGCTCAAGTGTGTGGCCAATGTCTTCCACTCCCTCAGGCTTAAACCCATTAGACCATATGATCTCCAAAAGCCACGTGTCAAGTTTCTATGCCTTGCTACACGATCTGTAGAGCAGGGGTGTGCTACACACGAGCCTGATCGGTGGCGCGGGAACTTCCTCCCTTCCTTTGGAATTCATCCCACTGTCTCTAGTAGGCTGTCGGCGTTCATCTCGCCGTCTCTAATAGCCGCCGATGACTTCTCCTTTCTCTGTGCGACCATCGTCTGGAACATCCTCTTGCATCGTTCGATAGACAAACCCTATTTTAGTTGCTGAAACTCAATCTGGTGAAACCAAAATGGCATGAACTGGATGTTGGTTTCAACCTCCCAGTAGAAGGTTTAATGGAATAAATTTCAGGGGGTTGGATTGCCTTGATTAAAGAGCTCACGCTCATGGTATAAGGTATAATGGAGGAGGGGTGAATGAGATCGAGTCCACGCAGTGAGGGACTTCTAGGTTGTCAAAACAGAGCATGATATCAACATTGGTGAATAACTAGAAGGAAGTAAATATAGGTCTGCAGTGTTCTAAAATCCTTCAATGGTTTCGACCGTGGGTATTCAATGTTGTTCTTGCAACCCTTAGCACAACAATAACAGGGTAATCTTCTTCTCCATTCCAATTTCTTAATTATAGCTATCTGAAACCACAATAAGATATTAACTTAATTTTGTCATTAGGTTAAACACTAAGTGAGTTTATTTGCTTAATTTTGGCTTTAAAATGGGAGGAAAATTAAAACATTTGGATCCACAGGGAGTGGCTTTATCTTCCATATCACGGTGCTCTGCCTTTTTATTTACACATAAGTTGTTATGTTCTTTAAGGATCTACTAGAGAAATGGATATTACTTGGAGCATCACCTATTCTGCTGATGGCGAGTCTGTCTCAGTTGTTTATCATGTTAACACTCTATGGGACTGATGCAGAGGTACCATTTCTGCTTTGCATCAAGTTTGTGAGATTCATCATGAAATGCTGTAATTTAGAAAGTACTTTCAATGGGCAGATGAGAATATGACATGATGGTGTGTTCCTTAATTTGTAGCAGGTGTTGAACATTGCGTTATATCTCATGCTTTTCAGTTCTAAGTTGCAACCTTTTGCTTTTTTGTAGACTGGATGTAGAATCACATTTTTC
Source organism: Macadamia integrifolia (assembly GCF_013358625.1). NCBI lineage: Eukaryota > Viridiplantae > Streptophyta > Magnoliopsida > Proteales > Proteaceae > Macadamia > Macadamia integrifolia. The sequence goes on from NW_024868076.1 coordinate 104,537, forward strand.
TGTTATGATCCATGTTCGTTTTTTTCCCCTTCTAGTCAAAGCTTTGTTAATAATTCAATCAAAAGGAAGGGTCTAGGTGCTAACCAAGAGATACAAAAAAGTAGATTGTATCATTTGGGTATCATGAATCAGTTATCTCTGCGATTCATTCCTGTCAAAAAACCTTCATTACAAGTTGCTTATTCCATACTTCATAGAGAAAATGAAGTCCACAGAATGAAGTAATAGTGGGCTGTGGGAATTATGCAGAACTGGTGAGTTGGTTCTAGTTTTTGAATGTATATTAATATTGTGTGCCTGTTCTTTACAAAGTTCACGTAATTGAAATCGGTCACTGTCAATTCTACACCGACTCCATACCATAGATGATGATTACATCTACACCAACTCCATTCCATAGATGATGATGATATGCTTTTATAAACTACTGTTTCATATTGTAATTCCTATGGTCCTTGAATAGATTGGTTCTAATTTATATCTTTAAGACTAGTTCTTGTAAATATTGCCATTTAAAATTTTCTTCTCAAGGTGGAGTTTGAGAGAGAGAGAGAGAGAGAGAGAGAGAGAGAGAGAGAAAGAACATGCCAAGGTCAACTAGTCACATGAAAGAATTACATTCCAAACTATGCAATCTGAGGTCAAAGGTCATTACTTACCTTCAACTAATTTAGCTTACGTACCAAGAGAAATTGATGTATTTCCTTTCTTTAATCACAAGTACTTCCCCTGCACAACTCTTAGAAGACAGGGCTTTTGTGGCTAAATCTTAAAAGCTATAAAAGAGGGGTGGGGGTACTTCAGGCATCGTTCAAAAGATTGAAGCAGAGTGGTCAAATTGGCTGATTTGAATCAGAATTGATTATTGTTGCAGTTGGTGTTGTTTGTTCCATGAGCTAAATAACCAAACTGCTTAATCTGTTAATACTTAGATTCTTGAGGCTGACTGCTTTCAGTATCATTCTAGATTTATTCTTCTTCTACTTCTTCTCTCTAACTCACTCTGTTATTCTCTTTCTATCTCTTTATTTGTGCTTGACTGTTATATTTGGATTAAATTGACATGGTTTATGTAGGTTGGTGAGTCTTTAGCTCAACAAGGAAGAGCACCTGGGTTTGTTCCCAGACGATGATGGTTCGAATCCATCAAGGCTCTCATGTTAAATAGGATTGCAGAAATCGTGAATTGGGAGGTTGCACTCTCTTATGTAGCTATCTGGTTAATGTATACTCAATGGTTTCCATAGAATATTTTCTAATATGAATTCTTACTAATATGAAATCAAGTACTGGAAGCATGAGGGGGGAAAAAGGCAGAACTTGTTCAAGCTCTTTCCCATTTAATTCCTTTTTGCCACAATAAGCTTTAAGGACAAATTTGCTCCTTTGTTTCTCAGCTCTAGACTTAGACTAACCTCCAACCTCATAGGCATAAAGCTAGGCTCAGCCATGCCTTTTTCCATGCTAGAAAATAGAAAATAATCTGATTATAGGATTTTATTTTTGAGATGGCTCATTGAAAAATAAACCTATTTTCAATGTCATCGCAGATCTGCATAAACAAAACTGATTATGTCATATCATTATTAAAAGATAACCTCAGTAAGGATGGCATGACCAAGAAACTTTCTGATGAACCAGTTTGTGATTGAGATTTAGTTGTCATGATGAAGCAGTTTTGTCATTATTAAAAGATAACCTCAGCCCGCGTTCTCAAAGCAATTTCTACTTTCTCTGTTTTCCAAAGCATTAAAATATCAGAACAAAAGTGAAGTCCTATACTGTGTAGCTGTCGGAGATCCCTTAATTTATTTAAATATATTCATTTTGGTGGGATTAGGTTAAGGTTAACAAGTGACAATCACCAAAAGCCATTCTTGATAGACGAAGAAGATCATTATGCAGAGCCCCTAAACCATCCCCAAATCCCCGATTCCTAATGGCCAACAAGAGAATTCGAGAAGCCGCCATTTCCTGCTCGTCTTCTTCGATCTCTCGAGGGAATCTCGATGTCTTCTTGAGTACTTTCAGTCAAGATCCGAGCAACAAAATCATCATCGACGGCATCTACAATGCTTTGGTCCAAAGAGGGATTCACACGTTGAGAAGCGACGACGATGAACACAAGCAGCTGCGAGGAGGAGAGAAATCATTAATTGAAGAATCGAAGATCGCCATAGTCCTTTTCTCTAGAAAATACGTTTCGTCGATTTGGTGTCTAGATGAACTGGTGAAGATAATTGAATGCAGAAGCAACGGGACTGGTCTAACTGTTTTTCCTGTTTTCTGTGATGTGGATCCCTCCGATGTACGGAAACAGACCGGTTGTTTAGAGGAAGCGTTTGCGAGACATGGCCGGAAGGGTTTCGAAGAGAAGGTGGAGAGTTGGAGGCCAGCTCTTACTACAGCGGCTAACCTTTCTGGTTGGGATCTGCATAACATTTCCAATGGGTAATTCCTTCCTTCTTGGTGAAATCCTCTCCTGTTTTTTCAAAGTTAATATGTTACACGCTAAATCTTAGTTGATAAAGTGTAGTAGAGCATCATACAACCCAATAAATATATATATTTCTGTATAGAATCCAGCGGTTTTTTTTTTCCGCTGCTAATATAGAGATCTTTAGTAGCGATAAAATATCACCCAGCTGAACGTCCGAAAACCCCTTCCTGCCCCTACTTGAACAAACTGCCAATTAATTCATGGTCGCATCAAATGGGTACTGGTCTATATTGCAGTGGTATTAAAAACCGCTTCTTACCAAAAAAAAAGTATTAAAAACCGCCTTTAATTAGAACAATCAACAACGTTTTTTCGGTTACCGCTGCTATATAAACATTATTTTATGCACTGTATTTAGGAACATTGATTCCAAATAGGTAATTGTTTTCATCACAAAGGTTGGAAAATCCACAAATAGCGATGGTTTTTGTTATCGGCACTATATAATTTTCCCCCCTTTTTGATAGATTATATGTCATTAGGAATGTTAATTCCAAACACAAGCAATTGTTTTTATCCTTTTTGATACTATTTTATTGCCTTTATAATTGTTATATGAATTATTATTTGTAGGCATGAAGAAAAATTTATCCAAAGAATTGTTGATGGTGTTGTTTTGATCAAACGAAGTCGAACACCATTGAACATCGCTAGTTATCTCGTTGGAATAGATTCGCATATTGCAACGTTTTTGAGTACAGATTGTTCAATTCTTTCTCCACATGAAGTTCATATTGTAGGGATTTGGGGTATCAGTGGCTTAGGCAAGACAACCATTGCGAAAGCCATATATAATGAAATTTGTCATAGATATGAAGGTTATAGTTTTCTTGAGAATGTCAGAGAAGTTTCACAACAACACAATGGTCTGATTAATCTACAAGAACAACTCCTTTCTGATGTCCTTGTGAAGAAAAACTTGAAGATAAGCAACGTTGCTAGAGGAATAAATGTGATCAAACATAGGCTTCACTGCAAAAAGGTTCTTATTGTTATTGATGATGTAGATCATTCAGAGCAATTAAATGCATTGGTTGTCAAGCATGATTCGTTTGGCGTGGGAAGTTTAATCATTGTCATATCAAGGGATAAACATTTGCTAAACGAGGTTGAAGCATGTCACATTTATCATCCTGAAGAGTTGGACTCTCATGAATCTCTTCAACTTTTCAGTTGGCATGCATTTAAGAGTGATTGTCCACCAGATGATTATAAGGAGTTTTCAAAGGAGATAGTTAGCCATGTCAAAGGACTTCCATTAGCTCTTGAGGTTATGGGTTCTACAATGTTTGGCAAAAGAAGTTTATCTGAATGGGAGAATGTATTAGCCAAACTAAAAAGTACTCCTGATTATCAAATTCAAAAAAAACTTCGATTAAGTTTTAATGATTTGGATGACATGGAGAAGGATATTTTCCTTGATATAGCATGCTTCTTTATTGGAGTGGACGAAAGCTATGCATCTAAAATACTAGATGGATGCAACTTGTTTCCAGTTATCGGAATCAGCGTTCTCATTCAAAGATCTCTTATTGCAATTGATGAAAAGAAGAAACTAAGGATGCATGATCTTCTTCGAGAGATGGCAAAGGAAATTGTTCGTGAAGAATCTCCTGAACAACCTGGAAGACGTACAAGATTATGGTCAAAAGAGGATGTTTGTGATGCATTGGCGAAACATAAGGTAAAAACATACATTTTTTATCCTTCTAAAGCAAAATAATAATAATAATAATAATAATAATAATAATAATAATAATAATAATAATAAATAAATAAATAAATAAATAAAGAAATAAATCTTCTTGACAGCGGAGCAAAGGTGTTTGGAGTAATCAAGGGTCATAAATCTCCCTTATTGCTTTAAATACCCAAAATATCACTGCTCAAAACTCCAATGGACTGCCCTTTTTGCTCCGTTCGCTCAGAGAAGCTCCCCATTTCTTCCTATTTTGGATTTGACAATTTTTTTTGAAAATTATCTATGGTTTATCTGGACAACTATGTCCATGGTATCTCTTGGCATGGCACACAAGCTAATCATTGTTGATCTTAAATCCACTAAATCTTTATTTTTATTTTATGAGTTATACGTGATACATATCACAAAGTAATCTATACATATTGTGATGTTAATCTAGAAAAGTCGTGTTGGTCTCTGGCCAATCAAATGAACCCAAAAAAACTCCACTGATCATGAAGATTGGAGAACCTCGGATATGGACCTCTCTAATTTTGCACTACTTTTTGAAAATGATGTATAACTTGTTTTTTGTTTCTAATTCATTACCAAAACTCTATTTTCCATTTTCGAATCGAATCTGATCATCGATATCCCAATTGAGAATAACATTTAGTGTCGCAAGCCGTTGCACATATAGAATGTCATAAGCTTTCGCCTTTCTAGAATTGAAAAGATAAACCTTAAAAACAGTGGCCGCCATTTCCTGGTAGCAACTATTTGGATCGTGAAATTCATGTTAGAATCCATTACAATAGTGAGCAACTTATTTTTTATGCTCTTTCTATTTATAATCACATCAAAATCAATGAGATTTTATGGAAATAAATATTGAGGGTAAGTTACAGCGGTCTTCACTCTGTCTTCCTCATTCATTATCTCCCTCAGGTGTTTGCTCTGTGGCTGCCTCCTCTCTCTCACTCTTCTTCATCGACATTAGACTACCTTCTTTGGTGAGAAGAACTGTAGCCGTATCTGACAATAGACCACTACTATCTCTTTGAAGTTAAACTACCATATGAAACTATAACCACCTCCGAAATTGGAGAGGCTGTCATCGAAGTTGTTGAGTGTTTCTAATCTGTGTAAGGTGGAGGAAACCAATATTTCCCTCCAAGGATATGTTTGGTTTTAAGGGAAATTTAAAGGAGAGGGAAATGAAATTTTCGAACTTAAAAAAGACTTTTGTAATCAATACCCATGTGATCCCATGTGATTGTACAAACTATTGAAATTTTTTTACCATATATATTAAGGGTACATTTTACATGTAATTTTTATTTTACATTTTATTGCAAAGGGTTTTGAATGCAAAGTAAAATGAAATTCAATAACCAAATATGGAATGTTTTGGAGTTAGTGATATAGTAACATGGAGTAATGATTACAAAAATTTATTTTTTAAGTTTTGTAGATTTCACTTATCTTCCCTTTAATTCCCCTTGCAACCAAACGGAGCCGAGTTACTCTTGTCCTTACAACATTGACAAAACTGGGATAGAAATCTATCCCCAGGAACTCAATGTCAACAGACACAAAGGAGAAGAACGGGCCACTGGTGCGATCCAAAATGAAAGAACCACCAAGAATAATGGAGAAATTAGGAGAAATCAAGCAAAATCAACCTACCCAGATTTGTAAGACGACCAATTAGCAAACCATACAAATGATGAAAGAACGTACATCCTAGAGTAATCGCATTACACGCATAGTTGTTAAGGTGTCTCCTAGGTGGAGTTTGGGCAACTGTCCCCTTATTGTGAAGGCAACACTTATTTATGTCAAATATCATTGTACATTTTACTTAAGAAATTATTTATAAATAAGAAAATATCTCCCTATTTGAATAAAAAAAATAGTTTAAAAATCAAATTCTAAAAAAATATAAATTCAACCCTCCAGTCCAAGAATAAAAACTGATTTTTTTTTTTTTTTGTTACGTGTGATTTTCAACTTTCAAATGTTAGGGTTTTTCTCAATTATGAAAATTGCATAAATCTTATCATGGTAAAACATTGCTAAAAAATAAAAGTTCGGTAAAATAATATTTTGTTTTGATATCCATAAAATGCTTTTTATTTAGGCAATTTTAACAACATATTCGTGCATTTTAAAATAAGTTGACTGTAATATAAATTTGTCATTAATATTTAGATTTAAATAATCTTAGATTTGTTGGAAAGCTAGTTTTGTACTCTACCTAATACAAAATGTCTCGTGTAAAAATAAAATCATTTGACCAGTCAAACTTATTATAGAACAAGAACATTTATCTAAATGCTGATTTTTATGACTTAATGTGACTTAATGTTGATTTTTTATGATTTGATGTGGATTAAGGTTATTTTTTATGATACAAGGTATATGGAACATACTAAATAATGTTAAAAAGATAATAAATAGAAAATAACACTTGGTTGCCTTGTTCGCCTTTAGTAGGTGACTTGTTACCTAAAAGCACTTAGACATACCTCCAACACCTTGATTCGCCTTGGTGCCATTCCAATTATGATCACATGAGGAGCTAAAGGCAAAGAGAACGACGACCAAGCAGAGAACACCATGAAAATCTGGAAAATCTACAACTTGAAGTGAAGAGAGCACTCATGCCATCCCTAACCTCAACCTCACCTGATACCCCTCACTTCTCTCGCGGCCTCCACCGTTGGCACCCCTTCCTCCCACCATCCTCCTTCCTCCTCCTCTCACCCCTCCCTGTTGTGTTTACCCCTACATTCCCTACCTCTGATCCCCCTCCCATCCCTCCTTCAACCCTTCCTTCTACTACCACTAACCCCAGCCCCAGCCCACCCCTCCTCCCCTCCGACGACCCTCTTGGTCCCAAATCTTGGGAAAATTTTGCCTCCTCTCGCTCTCACCCTTCGAGAGAGGGTCTCCCCCTCTCTTTCATTCCCCCGACTCCCTACCATGATTCCTTGGTTGGCTTCTATCCGGCGGGATCCCTGGACTCTGAGATAGAAAAATGGAAGCATTGCATCATCGGTCACTTCTTAGGCAACCGGCCTCTGTTCCCCATCATCAAGGTGTCTCTAACTCGGTAATGGAGGGCTTCGAGCATGCTGACTATGTTCCTATTGGACAATGGAATCTTCATTTTTAACTTTACTGGTGAAGAAGATAAGAATGTTGCTCTGGAAGGTGGTCTATAGTTGGTTGGTAAGAAAGCCATATTCCTAAGACAATGGAATTAGCATCGCTCCCTCAATAAGAACGATTTCAAAACCATACCAGTTTGGGTTTCCCTGTCTCATTTGCCCCTTCACTTCTAGTGTGCGCAAGGATTAAGTATCCTGGGATCAGTAATTGGTAAACATCTTTATTCGGATCACGGAACCAAGTTGCACGATCCTTTGGCTTTTGCGAGAATTTGTATGGAAACTTCTGCTGAAGTGGAACCTCCAAAATATATTGTGATTCATGATGAAGACGGTCTCTCCTCTCAGGCTGTTCACTACGACTAGTTGCCATTGCTGTGTACTTTTTGCCAATCCTTTGGCCATAGCTCTACAGTCTGTGCACCCAAGATTTCTCCTCTGCATGAGGCCCTTACTCCTCTAGTTGCCCTTGACGTCGTTGACACTATAGTCATTCTTGATGTTGTTGCTTCTTCAGTGAACCATAGTGCCGATGCTTCCTCTTTTGATCATGATGCCGCTGCCTTCCCGGTTCTGCCCCTTCTCGCGGCAAATCTCACCGCCATCATCCCTGTCGGAACCGCAACCGTATGGCTTTACCTTGTCCCTCTGCTAACCCTAGCTTTCCTACCTCCAAACCTAAGTCCCTCGGTCCATTAGACTACTCTCCTTTAACCTTTGGTCACAACAGGTTTGAGCTTCTCTCTATCCACTCCTACTCTGTCAAAGGAAGTCTGTCCCCTCTATCCTGCCGCTCGACGAATTTAGCCGCTCTCCCTGCCATCTTTGGTTCTAACCCTCAAGAGTTAGGACTACATCTCTAGAGTACTGCTCCAAATGTCCTTTCCTCCCTCTTTTGTTTATTGGGTCCCCTCCTGTATCTCCTCCCCCTCCTTCTCAGCCCTCATCAATGGTATTCCCGGCGTTTACTTCCCCTCCTTGATTGGTATCAGACAAGGTTGTCCCCTTCCCCCCTTTCTTTTCTCCATTGTCCTTGAGGTCCTCTCCCGCTCCATCCAATCTTCCACTGACCGTCATCTCATCTCCCCCATCCCTAAGTGTAAACCCCTCCTCATTCATCTTGCCTTTCCCGATGATCTCATTATCTTCTCCAAAGTAGATCCCACTTCCATCTCCTCCATTATGCCCTCCCTTCATCTCTTCTAATCCCTCTCTGGCGTCCGTATCAATCTGCATAAATCTAGCCTTTTTCTCTCTGGGATTTCGGATTCCACTAGGAACCTCCCTCAAATCACTGGGTTCTCCCTTGGATCCTTCCCTGTCAAATACCTTGGTCTGCCTCTCATCACCTCTAGGCTCTCCGCCACACTGCTCCCCCATTCTTGACCAGTTGCAGAAAAGGCTCCAGCTCTAGAAGGCAAACTCCTCTCTTATGCTGGTCACCTTGTGCTCATCCGCTTTGTTCTCCAATCGATGTATCTCTATTAGACTAGTATCTTTATGCTTCCAGCCTCTGTCATCAAATCCATTGAGAGCCTCCTTTGCTCTTTCCTCTAGAAAGGAGTTGATTCCTCCAAATTCCTTCGCCTTATGAGCTGGCATCAGATCTGTCTTCCCAAATCCAAAGGTGGGCTTGGCTTTAGGAGACTCTCAGATGTCAATGGTGGTGGCATTCTCAAGCTTATTTGGAAAATTGCCTCAAAGAGTAACAATATCTGGGTTTCCTATATCTACTCCATTCTCTTAAAAAACAACTCAATCTGGTCTGTCTCTCCCCCCTAATGCCTCTTATCTGGCGTAAAATTCTTTCCTCCAGGCCTACTACCATAGGTGCTATCTCCTACTCCATCAATAATGGCTCCACGACCTCCCTATAGCTTGACCCCTGGCACCTTTCGAATATCCACCTTCCTCTGGTCTCTCCTAGGATTATTTACTTCTCGGGTTTGAGTCGTCTTGCCAAAGTCTTCTCCTTCCTAACCCATGGCATTTGGACTCCCCCCTTCCTCTCCCCCTCTTGCTGATCTCTGGGCCTCTCTCCCCCCATTCCCCCGGGCCACAGGGGTAAGGATGATCTTGTCCTTTGGACCCCGTCCTCTTTGGGGGCCGATTCTCGTCGGCGTTTGCTTGGGAGCTCATTTGGTTCAAAGCCCCTCTTATTCCTTGGAGAAACATCGTATGGTTTAAAGGTCATATCCCTCGTCACAGCTTCACTGTGTGGCATGCCCACTCCTATTGCCTCCCCACGCAATGCTTCCTTCTCCACCATCACATCCAGGTCCTTAGTTCCTGCCGTCTCTGCTGGAATGGCATTGAAGATGTCGACCATCTCTTCTTCTCCTGCCCCTTCTCTTCCAGCATCTGGAAGAGAGTCCTTAGCCTCTGCTGACCTTCCCGCAAACGTATCCTGCCTTTGAATAGAGAATGGATCTGGGTGAACATGACCTTCTATGGGCCATCTATTTGTGACATAACCGGGAAGCTTGCCTTTTGTGCTACGATCAATCATATTTGAATGGAGCGCAATCTGCATAGATGGACTTCCAACTCCCACTTATTCGAAAAGATTTGAAAAACAATCTACTTCTATGTTAGCTCCAAACTTGGTTGCCTTAGCCATATGCATCGTCCTGTTGCCGACTCCCCAAGTAACAAACTGACTGTTGTGTCCTGGGGTCTCCCGGTCTCTTATCTCCCCCCTATTGATGTTTCCCCCTTGTGTAGGTCTAGGCCCCTACCTTGTTTTTGTAGCTTTTGATCCTCCCCCCTGTATATTCTTTCTTCCTTAGTAATGAATTTTTTTATTCATCCGAAAAAAAAAAGTGAAGAGAACACGGTCTACAACTCTAAAATCAAAACACTCATTGAGAAAGAAAAGCAAAGTGAAAAGGAAAACCTAGGGCATTAAAAATTACAAAATACCTAGAAAACCAAGGGAAAATATCACTTTTCCTCATTTCCCTTTCCCCGTCCTGTCATTACACTTACACCCATTTTAAGTAGTTGGTCCTCATATGCTATGTATGGTCCCATTTATAAATGGTCAGTCGGGTACCTGTCTTTAATCGGGCTACCGATTATCGGGATAAATGGATCTTAAACGTGCTAATGAGACATTTATCTCCAAACAGGATTTAAATGAGCTTTAAATGTGTCGGCCTAAGTAAACAGTCTCTAATTGGGCTCTAAACGGGCTCTAAACATGTTGGATTGAGTCGAGATATTAATCTGCCCGTCCCAGTCAGGCGACAGTCAGATAGCACCCTTGCATTGGAAATGACTGAATGTTAGTCGGGCCCGGCTTGTGCTTGACAAGTTTAATAAACGAGCCGAGCTAGTTTAGGGTTTTCCCAGTCGAGCCTGCCAGCACAGGTTTGGAATTGATACACCTACTTGCACTAGTGTATTGGCCAATGAGAGCATGCACATGGGCATCAACCAAGAGGGGTGTGGTGGTCATTTTGCACCCCCTGTATCTGGGCACAGGGGCCACACACCCCTATAGAGAACAATACCCATCTTTTTTTTTTTTTTCTTTTTTTTTAAGGGAAGGGTTTGCTTCCTGGTTTTGTGGTTCTTGCACCAACATGGGATCAATATGGGGGAACATAAGGGAATCCAATAGGAGGGGCATGACGGGTCATTTTGAGCCCCTGTGGGCACAGGGGAATGTGACCAAGCAGCATCCTTTTTCCCTTTTTCTTGGTTAATACCTCTTCCCTGACAACCTCAAGGGTGTAGCTCAGTTGGCAAGGAAGTGTGCCTAAATTGACATGCTTCCGAGTTTGACTCCCCTTACCCCCCCCAGACTAGCCAATGGGCGTCTAAGGAATTGGTTGGGCCAAAAGGTTTGAACACCCTCGTTAGCACAAAAATAAACCTCTTCCTGACCATTTGGGTTTTCTATTGACAAAATCGTTCACTGCTCCAAAATTAGTGTGGCGTAGGAGATTGCCCTTACACTGCAGCTTTGCAAACACACTTCCTTTTTCTATTTACTTCATGTAAGAATTGTTAGTTTGTCTTTTTATCTTGGCAATAGGATCTTCAAGAAACAGACAGTTGGGATTATTTCCTTTGGAGACAGATCTGAGAATTTATCACTGAATCATGAGTAGAGCCGTCTCTCTTGCTTGTGTTCCTTCTACTGCATTTACTCTAATGTGTGTTTTTGTGCATATGTGGTGTATTTGCTTATTTGAGTGTTTTACTCTATTTGTTACTAGGGAACCAAATCTGTTGAAGGCATTATCCTAAACATTTCTCAATTTGAGGATGTGTGTTTTAATACTGAAGCATTTGTAGACATGCGTAATTTAAGACTGCTTCAACTCAACTATGTACACCTAAGGGGAGGATATGAACATCTCTCTAAGAAATTAAAATGGCTTTGCTGGCATGGATTCCCTTTGAATTCTATACCTACCAATTTTGACATGGAGAATCTTATTGTTCTTCACATGGAAAATAGCAGTGTTAAAGAGGTTTGGAAGGAAATCAAGGTAATGAAACAGCATCTGCATTTTTCCTTTATTTAGATATATATTCAATGAATACTTATTTCTTCTGTTCCACCCCACTTTTTTAATATGCAGCTGCTCAAAAGGTTGAAAATCCTGAACCTTAGTCACTCGAGTTACTTGAGGAAAACTCCCAACTTCTTAGGAGTCCCCAGTCTTGAGGAACTGGTCCTTGAAGATTGTAAAAGTCTGGTTGAGGTTCATCAATCCATTGGGTATCTTGACAAGCTTATTGTCTTGAATTTGAAAAACTGCAATAACCTTATGAAGCTTCCAGACAGCATTGGTATGTTGACATCCCTTGAAGAACTCAATCTCCATGGTTGCTCAAAACTGGTGGAACGATCTACTTATTGGTTTTCTTCATTCCCCCAATATCTTGGTTCACTAAAGAGACATTGTACTTCTACCAATTTGCTTCCTTCTTCTTTCTCTCGTTTATGCTTTTTGAAATCAGTAAATCTCAATCATTGCAATCTGTCAGAAGATATGATTCCCAATGATTTCTGGAGCTTGCCATTGTTGAGGGTGTTAAGAATGGAGAATAACAGATTCTGCACCCTACCAGCCAACATTAGACACCTTTCTCATCTTTCTCGTCTTTCATTGATCGATTGTAGAGATCTCAAACTAATGACAGAGCTTCCGCCAATGTTAGAACGTTTGTATGTATCAGGTTGCTCAATGGAAATATTACCATCCACCATCAGCAATCTCTCTGGACTAGATCTTCTTTATGCGAACAGATGTAAGAGGCTACAGTCATTTCCAGAGCTTCCACCAAGCTTGGCGTTTTTGGAGGCAGAAGGTTGCACCTCTTTGCAAGGAGTAGACGTTGAGGGCTTAGAGTACTTAAGAAAGTTAAGAATCGACTATGATCACTTCTGTAGTAAATCGTATGAAATAAGTTGCCTTAAACTTCAATCACTAACTTTGGAAGGTTGTGGTAGGCCTCAAACACTGCCAAAGCTTCCTACAAATTTAGATTCCTTGTTTGTAGATGGTGACATATCGAATTTGCTAGTCAATTGCAGGGAGATCCAGAGCATGGAAACTTGTCATCAATCTGTACAACGCATCCACATCGAGGAAAGATACTGCCACGATTTGGGTAACAGTTTGAGGAAGAATAGCTTCTACCATTTCCAGGATCACTTTGAAATATGGGGTAGTGGGAGTGAGATTCCGGAATGGATAAGCCATCAAAATATGGGGTCTTCCGTATCCTTTGAGGTATCTCATGACTGTTCGCGTTGTCTGATCCGTGGGTTGGATGTATCTGCTGTTTTTTTAGTTGAGAGATTCATCTTAAATTTACGTGCTCTCACTGTAATTTGTAATAAAACCAAAGGTATTCAATGGAGGGCCTATGTTATTGATTGGCAAAACACAGGTCCACTTCCACCAGGTCAAGAGTTATTGTGGGTGCGCCATATTACAATTCCTGAGCTTTGGGATTTCTCGGGACATGAAGTTGTTTTTGGCGATCACTTTGAAGTGGGGGATGAGGTGGAGGTTTCAGTAGAAATTCAGGCTTGGAGCCCTAGTGTAAGTTTGCAAGTGAAGAAGTGTGGAGTCCTGCTGGTCCACAGGCTAGATGTGGAGAATAAACTATCGGATGATGGAATAACGGAGGAATACAAGTCTGCTTCAGATGATGATGATGATGATGTCGTTATTGTGGATGGAGATAAAGAATCTGTATTGGTTCACATTGAAGATGACCAGAATAAGATCAGTGGCCACAATATTGAGGACATTCCAGGATTTAGCATTGATGCCAAAAGGTTGAGGATTGACCTGTAATTAAAGCCCTTTATTATTGTAGAGACAAATTCATTTGCAAGCTCAGGTGAGTTCCACACTTCCACTGGACGTACTCTGTGATTGTAATAATGTTACTGTATTGTAGAAATAATGCAAAAACTTGATCTAGGACTCAGGAGTGCTGATAAATAATGAGACGTTATGTTAGCAGGCTGGTGATGTGAACAATGAACAGAAAAGGAACGCTTGTGCCCTGTAGGGAGGAGGAATAGGAAAGCAACGGTGATGGAAGTTGTGAAACGTCAGTGAGGTCGAACCCTCCTCCAATGTTCTTTCCACAGCCCCAAGGCCGAAGCCCAATCATTTATTTGTTTATCAAAGGACAAGGGAGGAGTAACTAGCAGACAAGGCCATGAATTCATAAGTCAAAATTAGAGGCTCAGAAACAATTTTCCCTAAAAGTAATAACTGCCCTTTAGCATGTAAAATTGTAGTAATCAATAATGTGAGATCACATTTTTTCATGGAGCTGAAATTTTTTTTTTTTTTTTGGGTAGAAAAAAGTTGGAAGTCTTTTAATGCAGCATTTAATGCAACTTATTATGTGAAATGACATGATTTTTTCTCATTGAAAAACAAAAAAAAAATGTGTTACATACTAAAAGAGAAAAAGTTAGGTTCTGATCTTGCTACAACTTACAACATGATTTTCTATTTTGAAAAATTGATTCCTGAATCCTGTTGTGTTGTCCATTCATTTAAGTGCAATTAGATTTGGAATGCTAAAATTGATGCCAGTTAGATCCAAATTAACCAGTTGACAAATGAATGATACCTTGACTACATTCTTTTTTAATCATTTCACTGACCTCTACAGATTGATTATTCAGGCACATCTGTGGGGTAGCAGAAGCAGTAATATCCCTCGCAGAAGACAAGGTTTATGACTAGATTCATAATGATACAGTAATGTCATAAGCAACTCCTAAATCATTTAAGCCTCTGGAACATTATTTCTTTCTTTTGTGGATAAATTATATACAATTTCTTATTTGCAGCACGAAAGGTTACATCTGAGTACTAATCAGAAAGGAAGGGGGTTAGCATAGCATGAGCACACTGTACAGAAGCTGAGAAAAGTCCTCTTGAGAGAAGGGTCCTCTCTCTCTCTCAACTCATTGAGATTCCTTGGGTCAAATGCTTTTTGCTCAACCCCTACATTATCACTGGCCAATTCGTTTGCCTCATCCTGAAGCTGTTCTCTCCTCCTCCCCTTAGTCATTAGTTTTGAAAAGTCTTCTCCATTTTCAACAGCTTTCATCCACTGTACATCACTCAGTGTGTCTGCATAAACCTCCTATATCGAATGAAATTCCTGTTCACTTATGGAAAATTATGGAAAAGGAATGCTTACTTTGTAGTTTGCTAGTCGGGGGGTTTTAAATTTGCTTCTTAAGTTGTCTATATTTCTTATATTTGTAATAAGTATGTAGCTTTGGCCTATTGCTCAGCCTTGTCCCTAGCATACTGTATATTTTACTATGATAATAAAAACAAAAGCGCATATACTCTCCCATGCTCATGCTGAGGTCAAGAGGAATCTGGATTTGAGCTACTGGAAACAACTAGTGTGAATCAAGGCAACTAGGGCCGGCCACACCAACCCTATGGATTACTTCCTTAAGGGGCGGCTTTCAAGATGGAGAACTTCTTGGTGGCTCTTGCATATATGGATTGCCATGGAATGGATATCGAGGAACTACTAAGAACGGAGGCACGAACCCTAGCTGCCCTTCCATCATAAGGCTGACCACTGATTTAACTTCGTTTTCGGATACCTAAAATGACATTAACTTATTTTGTTTTGGATGCAGTAACTTATATTTGACTCCTATAACAAGTAGGCTTTTCAGTCCATAAAGGTAAAATATTTCTAGCCCTATAGTATATTTCGATCAATTACTTTGCACCATTTCATGTGCTGTCCTTCTTTGCCGCAACTTCCTTTGGTATTGAGTGGAACGTGGGAAGAGGGACAGGTAAAATGCTGTGGCTGTTTTTGTGGTGGGTTATTAAATGAACTCTTCAGTGGTTGCTTTGCTTTAGGTGAAGAAACCAGTGATATGACTGCAATCAACTTAGGAGAAAGCTTGTTAAACTGCTTACTTCACTTGGATTTGCATGGAAACTTCTTCATAATTCCTTTATTGACACACGTTGACGAGGTGGTTGGATGGTGGTTTTGTTGAGCTTGCATCTACTGTTTGTCCATAATTTTGCTGACGACTCTGTTTTAGATTAGTTGCATGTGTTTCAGTCTGTTTCATTAGTTGATGGTTAAGGAAAAGAAAAAGGGGGGGGGGTGGACGAGGAGTGATTTTGGGTGAAAGTGGTTTTCACAGCAGTTCCCCAACCCCTCCCTCCTTTTCTTTTATTTATTTTTTCTTTTCCTCTCTCCCTAATTCTGAGAAAAATGTATTAATTTGCCATTGTCATCAACACTACTTCTTTCTGAGTAGTGCTGGAAGACATTGATTCAAGCTACTCTTTCTGCCATGCCTCTCTATCTCATGTCTTATTTTATGCTCCCATCTTCAATTCATAAAGATCTTGATCGTCTTATTTATCAATTTTTCTGGCCTGTGGTGATAGATATCCTGTTCCTACTATCAGTTGGAGTCACATTTGTCAATCTAAAAGATCTGGAGGTCTATATGTTTAATTATCTAGTCACATGAACAATGCTCTTCTAATGCATAAGGCATGGGATCTCCTTCAACCGTCCTCTTCTCTTGGAGCAAGTTAATGAAAGATAAATACTTACCTCAATCTTCTTTTCTCCATGCCTCCTGTCCTACTACAGCTTCCTGGGGGTTTAAATCTATTTTTCGAGTTAGAGATCTTCTTCTCAAGGGGATATTATACAAAGTGGGTCATGGGCACTCAATTAATCCATGAACTAATCCCTGGGTTCCCATTTTCTCTCCATCTTCAGCACCTTTTCCATTACCGATTGATGCCCCCAATACAGTAGCTGCATTCATCAATTTTTCAACCATGAGTTGGAATACAGATCTTTTTTATTGGTTTCTGGCAGACTTAGTGTCTCCTATTATACCCCTTCCTATATTCCTGAATGCTCTCGAGAGAGATTCTCCCATCAGGTCCCTTGCCTCTTCTGGTAAATTTACTGTCTCCGCGGCATATAGGCTCTCTTTGCATGGTTCTTATTCTCCTTCTTACTCTATTTGGTTGAAGCTTTGTCATATACCTACTGCTCCTAAGGTTAAAATCTTCCTGGAAAGTTATGAAGGACCACGGTTCCTCATTCTGGCCTCCTTGGTTCTTGGGGATTTCACATCAATGCTACTTGTCCATTTTGTTCTTTCCTAACAGTCTCTATGGATCATATCTTTTGGGCCTGTAGTTACCCTTCTGATGTTTGGAATTATCTGGGTTTCATGCCTCTTTTTCATGGTCTGTCATCTATTTCATGAATGTACTTCTACCCTACTTAATCTCCATACTCATAGCAGAACTAAAAGTGGCTACTATTTCTTCTTGCTAGTGCAATCTGGTATATTTGGATATCTTATAATGGAATCACTTTCAGAGCTCAGTTCAGGACAGCCAGGTCTCTTGCTTCTTCATGCTATGCCTTTGCTGAAGAGTTTCTTACTTCCACTAAGTGGAAAAACCAAAATTGAAGCACATTGTCTTATTGTCATGGTCACCTCCTTGCTTTTGGTTTTGTTAAAGCAAATGTGGACGGTTCCTGCCTTGGCTCTCCCGGTCCATCTGGGATTGGCGGTGTTTTTCGGAACCATGAGTTTTTCTTTCTTGTTTTGCTGCTTTTTCAGAGGAGACTTATGCCTATGTTGCTGAAGCTTTAGCAGTTCAACAAGCTTTAGCTGTTCAACAAGCTTTACTTATAGCTTTGGAAAAGGGGTTTCATGATCTCATTGTTGAAGGTGATAATGAGTTGATTACCAATTGAATGCCTATGGCGAATATCTTACATCATAGAGGACTGTCTTCATCTTTCTTCTCAACTCAGCCTAGTGCTTTTTGTTCATGTGTATAGAGAAAAGAACTCAGTTGCTGACCAGTTAACATCTTTTGGTCGCTCTTGTTCTGATCTTTTTGTTTGGGATCAGGATCCACCATCTTTTATTGTAAATTGTCATTTGATCAATTTGGGCTTAACTAGGTTTTAGGTTTGATTGAGTCCATGTTGAATTTCTTTTCCATCTTTGAGATCAGGAGGTGTTTCATTTCTTCTTGGGAACAACAAACAGATCAGCAAAACAAGTGTTGTTAATTGATATGGTTTTCATATTTTGTTATAGGGTAAAGGCTGTGCATGCTAGCGGGTTACATAATATGCCCAAAGTAAAAAATGGTATAAAAGTAATAGATATACTATACGGAATAGAAGTAACGCTGGTCTAACGATGGGGTTAGGAGCAACGTTGCTTGCGATAGTGGTCTGATTAGGAATGATGTTGCTTGCGGTAGTGGTGGGTACCCTAGGCTACAAGCGACACAGGCACGTCAAAGAGGCGCAAGAGCAGTTTGTCGTTCGTTTGTCGAAAGTTTTCCCAACTCTAGTGTTTCGAGAAGAAACCTGTGAAACTATGAACTCTGCCAGCAACAATGGATAATGATCAACAAGTTTTAGTATACCTTAATCTTGGTTAACCCGGTGGCATACCCAACCCTCGCCCCTTCTTATATTAACTTTATTTTCCAGCAAAGTTTGGGTGGATAGACTCCACCAAATAAAGAACATTTAAAAGTAAAAATAAATAAAGATAAAGGGTTCCCTAAAAGGCAGTGTAGCTCCTGGAGGATGCAGTGCTATCTCAGGCTCTCCCGCCGTCGAAGCGACGTGAGATTGGGAATAATAATTAATGCCCTTTCATTTTGGTGAATAAGGTATAACAGTCATTTTAACTCTTTATTTAACAATGACTGACATAAGACATCTGAGTCTAATTTGATAAAATAGAATGAATGTTCTTATAATATTGGCATTCTCTAGGGGGTGACATTGTAAATTATCATTTTCATAATTACCATATGATATCATAATAAATGGAGGCTAAAGTAAAACTTCATCGAAAGTTTAACAAGGGGTCTATTGAAGTATCAAAACTGCAAAAGAGAAGTTACTTATGATTGGTAATTAAATCTTGCTTCAGCTATTAATATTGTCCCGCCTTCTTTCTAAACGATAATATAAGAAAGGAGGGACTAAAATAGTGCCACTGTAGATTTCATTGTGAAGGTATGGAAGGAAGAAACCTCAGATTATCTCATCTGTAACTTACCTAACTCTTCCTTACCAAAAAAAAAAAAACTAACTCTTTTGCAAATTTTAAGAAGAAAAAGAATTTTTGAGCCTCATGGTAAAGTTCACGCGTGAACCGATGGAGGGGACCCCACTCGCATGACCTCTACTCCCCCCCTTCAAATACCTTGGATGCACCGTGGTGAAGGATTCTTGGGGGAGTAGGGGCCGCATAGGAGGGGTCTTTTTCAGCGGCTCAGGGAAACTTTGTCCACTTTCAATAGGACTTCAAAAAAGTGGGTGATCTCTGTTGTAACTCGACAGTCACTGAGAGGGGGGCTGAATCAGTGAGTCCAATTCCGATCCCTAAAAACCTGTCCGATGTCTAGCCAAGAAAAACCTGATATACCTGTCCCTGTTTGCACACAGTCGTATGCACACTCAGCCTCTCATAGGCACTTCTAAGTGTGCACACCCATTCCACATTCCACGCACTTCAATATAAAATGCAAACAACAAGCACCCACAACACAGGGTTTTTACGAGGTTCGGCAATTTGCCTACATCCCCGGAGTAGTGCCTGTAAAGGCTTCGTACTTACTCAATACACTACTTTTGACTGCAGCCACAGTCGGGAGCATCCACACCCAATTTTCTCAAGCCGAAGCTGAGATGTCACTCATAGTACCGATACAGTGTGTAGCACCCACTACACGGGAGCACCCACTCCCGGTGCCTAGCACCCACTAAGCACACAATAAATAATACAGTAAATTGGGGCTTATATCAATGCCCTACAGTTAAGCCTTGCCTAGCAATTACATCCACAACTAGCTAGCATGCTTACAGTTCATCCACAACTAACCTAGCATGTATACATTCATCCACAACTAACCCTAGCATACATACATGTATATAATGTAAAATCAAAGGTTAGAGAATCTCACAACCGATTGCTTGGGATGACTGAAAACTTGTACTGACAAGTTTGGTGTTCACACCTTCTCTCTCCTTGGCTTCTTGCTCTTCAAAGCAAACACATCCTTGCTTTCTTCTTTTCTTCCTTGGCTTTGAGTTAATGTACCATTAACACACTTCAACCACCTCTTTTACCTCCTTTAATGGCCTAAGAACATTTATCATCAAGAATGTGTGTTCATTCAAGGACCAACAAAGAGGGGGAAGCTTCTCCTACCAAAACCATAGCCTTTCTTCACTCAAACCTCATATTTCTTGCTTCCATGGTGTAGGGCTTGAAAAAACGAAGAAGCTGCAACTTGGTTCACCCAAATCCGACTTCAAATGAGGGAGATATGACCTTTTGAAGTTGGAGCAATGAGATAGCCTGAAATAGAATCTTCGTAGGGGTGGCGTAGGCTACACCGGTGGCATGCGCAATAGGGGCAAAATCTGACCGTAGATCTCATATAAAAGATCTTGTAATATAAACCATCGGATTAAACCAACGGACAATAGATCCAAACCATTAAATTTGAATTTCGATGACGTCATCATGACGTAGAAGCTGACATCGTCAGAAGTGTTGTCGATCTATGATTGGTTGCTTTTCCGGATTTTAAGGGAGCTTGTCTCCCACTCACAAAAGAGAAATGCATATCAACCGTTGGATCCGAATCCTCCATGATGGCTTTAATCAGATTTCATGAGATCATTAAGATCGGAATCTTTTTATACCTTCTACACACCCGCGAAACACAACATATCTTGATAAGGTGTAGCGCCAGTGCATCAAGAATTGTGCACCTAACCAATCAAATTCTAAGCGCAAGCATCTATCTCATCCATGTCAGCGCAAAATCTCAGCAGCCTTTGGATGGGCATCAAGCCTACGTGGTCGAATCTTGGCTATCCATTTCACTTCCTTTTACTCCTCTTTATTACAATCAAGCCCCTGTCTCCATATGTTTCAGTGCTTAAAGACCCCTTGCAACTCAAACTTTCAAAATCTTTAAATTACACAAAAGCCTTTCGAATTTCAAAAATAAATTCCGAAAAATCCACCCAACACCGAGAGCAACTGATGGATTTTCGGTTTGGATTTTCGAACCGACTTTACGGAAACACTTAAAACTTTTTCATACGATATCCGATCGAGATGAAACAAAGTGCGTTGGAATCGTAACTGGATGCTCTACAAGACTCAATCATCTGAATCATCCATGTAAAAAGACCAAAATACCCCTACACCTTTCCAATGACGTATCTTTCTCATACGGAATCGGAACGTGATGAAATCAGAACCGTTGGAAAGATTGTATTTTTGTCGTATTGTTACATGTAGAACACTTCCTTTAAAAAATTCATCTTCAATGCCAAAACTGTCCTCGACTGCGATAAATGCCGTAACTTCTTCATACAGTATCAGAATGTGACGAAATCAAATGCACTGGACTAGGTAAATTACAATCTATCTTTTTCATGAAGAACCGATCTTCCAAAAATATCATTTTCACTACCGAAAATGCCCTTGATCGTAAATAGGCTAATTTTGCCAGTTTTGACCCAGAAACCCGCACCACCTATTAATGATGTATTAAACCACTCCATGCATACCAAGTTGCTCTGTTATCTCATCGGTGACACTAGACACTGCCATGTCATCATTTTCATCCACGTCACCCAAACTGGCCACATCATCATCGCCACGTGGCCGAGTTGCCAACAAGGACAACCATAAAACAACAATCAGCTTAGTTTTTATTATGGCTTCAGGTGGGACGATAAGGATTTTTTTTTCCTTGGTTGACAACTTTTATTTTAAGTGCTTTTAAAGGGGTTTTCTCCCTCTACCTATAGAGGATCTCTTTGAGCATTGAAAAGTGATTTTACAAGTGTTTTATGCACCATCTTTTGTACTAAAAATTCTCTCAAGTGTTGCTTCCATTTATATTGTATTAAGAGGTTCTCTTATTCCATTCATGTTATTGACTGAGCACAACCTAAATGTGTTCTGATGTGACTTAGTAAGCAAGTGCAACAACTATTAGAAGGGCCATCGGAGCTCTTTTTTTTTTTTTTCAATCTTATAGGCTGATTACAAAAACCCTTTGCACTATAGGGGGCATCTATAATTTTTAGGAGAGTGGCCGTGGTAGGTGCTCGAAATCATGCATCTTATCAACCCCATAGATTGCTTGACTCAATTCATATATTTGTATGTTCATGATGCGATGTAAGTCCTTGAAATCATGTATTCAACATTGGTTTTTCTTCTTCTACCAAAAAAAAAAAAACATTGGTTTTTCTTTTACCAAGGAAAATATTGGTTTTTCTATAATTCAGATAAGTAATCTAAGCCCCTTGTAACATGTATGATTTAGATCAATATTTCCAACAGTATGACGCACAGATTCCTCACCCACACTAACATGGTGGGAAACCCTAAAATCGGGTTAAAATCGTCTGTAATTTCGATTAGGTACAATTTCGTAAAATACCACCTTCAGGGGGTGACACGTGTATTGATACCAATGCAATGGTCCAGATCTGGTACAACTAATAAAACCTTAAATCAGTGAAGAGTCATTTAAATCAAATCTGGACCATTACATTAGTATCAATATATGTGTCACCCCTTAAAGATGGTATTTCACGAAATTATATTAGATACAAATTACGGACGATTTTTTTCCCCTAAAACCCACTCCCCTTCCTAGGTATAGAATCTATAGATGAAACTCTCACTTAAGTTTGATTTCTGTTTAGATATTCCTTTATCATAAAGTTTCGATGAGACGGTGGCTTTTGGGGTTGAAATCGTCTGCAATTCCGATCTCGTACAATTCCGTGCAATACCACCTTCAGGCGGTGACACGTGTATTGATACCAATACAATGGCCCAGATCTGGTACAACTAATAAAACATTATATCAGTGAAAATGCATTTAAATCAGATCTGGGCCATTGTATTGGTATCAATACACGTGTCACCGCCTGAAGGTGGTATTGCACGGAATTGTACGAGATCGGAATTGTAGACAATTTTTTTCCTGGCTTTTGAGTTTGTGGATTGAAAATAGGCTCAAAAAAAAGATTCTGCAAAGTAAGTAGCACTATGGCTTTTGGGTCATCGGGAGTCGGGACCTTTTACTTTTAAAAAGAATTCGATTCGCCGAGTTTTTAAGGACAACCGAAAGCCATTCTTGAGAGACAACGACGAAGATCATTTTGCAGAGCCCCTCACTCAAGGATCCCGAAATCCCCGATTCCCAATGGCCAACAAGAGAATTCGAGAAGCCGCCATTTGCTGCTCGTCATTTTCGATCTCTCGATGGAATCACGATGTCTTCTTGAGTACTTACAGTCAAGATCCGAGCAACAAAATCATCATCGAAGGCATCTACGATGCTTTGGTCCAGAAAGGAGTTCGCACCTTGAAAGGCGACGACGATGAACACAAGCAGCAGCGAGGAGGAGAGAAAGCATTAATTGAAGAATCGAGGATCGCTATAGTCCTTTTATCAAGAAAATACGTTTCTTCGATGTGGCGTCTGGATGAACTAGTGAAGATAGTTGAATGCAGAAGCTGGACTGGTCTAACTGTTTTGCCTGTTTTCTGTGATGTGGATCCGTCGGATGTACGAAAACAGACCGGTTGTTTGGAGGAAGCGTTAGCGAGACATGGCCGGGAGGGTTTCGAAGAGAAGTTGGAGAGGTGGAGGGCAGCTCTTACCACAGTGGCTAACCTTTCTGGTTGGGATCTGCATAACATTTCTAATGGGTAAGGCCTTCCCTCTCAGTGAACTCTTTTTTTCTCGTAGATTAATCAACTCTCCTCTGTTCCAGTACCATATCGATCAAATGTCGATATTGCTCAAGAGTATCGGCGGAGATCGATCTTTGATATTGATCCGATCTATTTCGGTATCGGTTAAGACCAATCCCAAGTTTTAAGACCTTGCTAGATCTACTCGTCTCCAACGACTGACGCTCCAACGGTCGTCCAATGACGACCCTGATGATTGACACGTGGCAACGATAAATCGGACGGTTCAACGAACTACAACCCTCTTTCTATTATTTCTCAAATCGCTGAACGTTCAGAGAGCTCGCCACGATCGTTGGACACTCTTTCCCTCCTCTTATTTCTGCTCTTGGCTTATCTCTTTCTCTCTCATTTGCGGTGAATCCCGGTTTCAGAGGGGTTGGAGTCTCAGTCCTCTTCTTTGCTGTTGCCCCCGCACCCATAAACCCTCCCCCCCACCCCCCAAAAAAAAAAAAAAAATCAAAATCGTACGGTGAAGTGTTGCCTTTGTGCCTATGTTCTGATTTGAACAGAATATATGTTTTCATATGTTCTTTAAACTAGTTTCCACCAAGAACCCTGCAACTTGTGGAGTTTAAGTGATAGATGTGATGATTGAGTGATATTCAATTTCAGTTTAAGAGAAGGGAAGGAGTGTCGAAGTGACCGGATTTTTCGTTATCAAGGCCTACGATCGTTCACCGAGAGGAAAAATTAAGAGAAGGAAAGGAGTGTCGAACGATCATGGATTTCTCGTCGGCGAGCTTTGCGAACGTTCAGCGATTTGAGAAATAATAGAAAGAGGGTTGTAGGTCGTTGAGCCGTCCGATTTATTATTGCCACGTGTCAATCATCTGATTTGTCGTTGGATGCTCGTCAGTCGTTGGAGACGAGCCGGATCCGATCCTTGCTGTGGTAATATATTACCACTATATTATTATAAAGCAGTGGAAACACAGCATCGATTAAAAACAGTACAATATAACCGCAAAGAAACATTAATATAATAATGGTCAAATAACAACGGTATTATGTTTCCACGGTGGCTAATATTGATATTTAGCAGCGGCAATATATTACCATTGCTGAATGTCTGAAAACCCCTTCCTGCACCTACTTGAACTATCCACCAATTAATTCATATTCGCATCAAATGGGTATTAGTCTTTATTGCAGTGATATTAAAAAACGTCTTAGGACAATCAATAGCGGTTTTTCTGTTACCACTGCTATATAAACATTATTTTATTATTATTTTATGAAAAATTTGGCACGGATTGTCACAAATGGTGGTAGTTTCTAGGAAAAATTACTTGATTACTCACTATTGGATTTGATTACAAAAATATCCACATTATGTTTCATTCAATAAATTTACATATAACGAGTTTTGGTATTACAAAAATACCCAAAACAGTTACGCTTTCCATCGTAGGCATGTAATAGGTTATAAAATTTCGATTTCCTTCTAGATCTCTCACTCCAATCGGTTCTAAAACGTCCGATGTCCATCTTCACCACAACAGTGAGCGTAGCAAAGTTTGCACAATGGATTTTCAGAAGAGAGAAAAGGGCTTTGCTGAACAACTCCGAATACACCATCATCTCCTCTAGTAGTACCGTCACAAAACCCTAACATGACGAAGCTTCAAAGCGAGTCCATACCCAAACTCTAAGAGTGCGGAGGTTCCTAGAGATGAAGCGCTTATTGAAGAACCAGTTAATCGGCATCTAAGTTGAGAGAGAGAGATGTGGTAGAGGTAAAGGGTAAGGTAGAGAGAGAGAGAGAGAGAGAGAGAGAGAGAGCACAACCCATTGCTATTCTTCACCATATCAATCTCTGACATTGTAACCAAAGCTGCATAATCGGCATTGGATGCTCCGGTGCCTACTGCTTCGGACTCGGTAATTGCCGTGGCTTTTTGGTCTTGGTTGGAGAGACATAGGGTGGCAACTAGGTATGGAGCAGAAGTTCAGCGTGATTTTCAAACTGAAGTATAGTGAATGCCAAGAGAGTAAGATTCTCTAGTCGGTTGCAGAGTGAATGTTTGATATTAACAATATCTCCACCCTAGCATCCGCGATGCGCTCTCTCTCCAAGTCAACTGTTCCCTCTTCTCTCTGTGACAGATGAAAGATCAGAAGAAAAATATAATTAAGAACAAGCAAGAAAAAAGAACTGTGGACTTGAGTTTTTATAATTTCATAATAAAAAAGCTCTGTGTTCGGGTAATTGGGTTTAATCTCTTTGAGTTCTTTCTCTCTGATAAAAGACTAAAAAGGTTCCATCTTGCATTTCATGGTTTCTATTCCTGTTACTCTAAACTTTTAAGGGTTAAGTTCTAGAAGATCCCTCTGAATCTCCCTCATTGCTCCACTTTATGTCACCATTTTCATTTTTGAATTGTTCCAAACCATCCTCTACAGCTCATCCTATTATGCTTGCCAAACTACGTTTTCCAGTAGCATCAATTGATGTCTGAATTCCGAATAGGGTCTTCTTCGTCAGATTAAAGACCTACTTTTTCATTGCGGCACATCTATTGATTGAGCGGCCTCTACTATTCTTCAACTATCAATAAGACAATAACCTTCCTCTGCTGGGTCTGTTTTTCGGTGAATTCCATTGAAATCTGAATTGGGTAGACCATAAATCATTGAAACAGTCCGTCGGCCATGTGAAGAGATACACTTTTCCCATTGCTACAAACGCTGGTATCCCTTCGATTGAACCCTGTTTGCTTTCTCCGATGTTCTATTCACACCGACTGCAGGTCATTTTGGGTGAGGGCGAGAGAGAAGTATTAAACGGCGACGCCCTTTAGATTTGGCGTTCATCATTTTGATTCCGGCTCATCAGAGAAAGGTGTGAAGTGATGAAAGAGAGAGAAATATAGGAGGTGAATGAGTTTGTTAGGGTAAAGTATCCAATTTGTAGGCGTACAAAAGGATAATGTATATGGAAGCATTGTTTTGGGTATTTTTGTAATACCAAAACTCGTTATGTGTAAATTTGTTGAATGAAACATAATGTGGATATTTTTGTAAAAGCAAACCCAATAGTGGGTAATCACGTAATTTTCCCTAGTTTCTATTACCGGCCCTATAAAAATCCCCCCCTTTTTGATGCATTGTAATTGCGAATGTTAAATCTAAACACATGGATGGGTATACATATATTTGTATGTGTACTTTTTTTTTTCTTTTTTCTTTTTTGATACGTTTATATTGCCCTTATAATTGTTATATGAATCATTATTTGCAGGCATGAGGCAAAATTTATCGAAACAATTGTTGATGCTGTTGTTTTGATTAAACGAAGTCGAACACCATTGAACATCTCTAGTTATCTCATTGGAATAGATTCCCGTGTCGCAACGTTGATGAGTTCAAAATGTTCAATTCGTTCTCCATCAGAAGTACATATCATAGGGATTTGTGGTATCAGTGGAATAGGCAAGACAACCATTGCGAAAGCTGTATATAATGAAATTTGTCATAGATTTGAAGGTTACAGTTTTCTTGAGAATGTTAGAGAAGTTTCACAACAACACAATGGTCTAATTAGTTTACAAGAACAACTCCTTTCTGATGTCCTTATGAAGAAAAACTTGAAGATAAACAACGTTGATAGAGGAATAAATGTGATCAAACAGAGGCTTCACTGCAAAAGGGTTCTTATTGTTATTGATGATGTAGATCATTCTGAGCAATTAAATGCATTGGCTGTCAAGTATGATTCATTTGGTGTGGGAAGTATGATCATTGTCATATCAAGGGATAAACATTTGCTAAACGAGGTTGAAGCGTGTCACATTTATCATCCTGAAGAGTTAGACTCTCGTGAATCTCTTCAACTTTTCAGTTGGCATGCATTCAAGAGTGATGGTCCACCTGATGATTATAAGGAGGTGTCCAAGGAGATAGTCAGTAATGTCAAAGGACTTCCATTAGCTCTTGAGGTCATAGGATCTACAATGTTTGGCAAAAGAAGTTTATCTGAATGGGAGAATGTATTAGCCAAACTAAAAAGTACTCCTGATTATCAAATTCAAAAAAAACTTAGATTAAGTTTTTATGATTTGGATGACATAGAGAAGGATATTTTCCTTGATATAGCATGCTTCTTTATTGGAATGGACGAAAGCTATGTATCTAAAATACTAGATGGATGCAACTTGTTTCCAGTTATCGGAATCAGCGTTCTCATTCAAAGATCTCTTATTACAATTGATGAAAAGAAGAAACTAAGGATGCATGATCTTCTTCGAGAGACGGCAAAAGAAATTGTTCGTGAAGAATCTCCTAAACAACCTGGAAGACGTACAAGATTATGGTCAAGAGAGGATGTTTGTGATGTAT
Source organism: Macadamia integrifolia (assembly GCF_013358625.1). NCBI lineage: Eukaryota > Viridiplantae > Streptophyta > Magnoliopsida > Proteales > Proteaceae > Macadamia > Macadamia integrifolia. The sequence goes on from NW_024868076.1 coordinate 132,601, forward strand.
TGGCGAAACATAAGGTAAGAACATACATTTTTTTATCCTTCTAAAGCAAAAAAAAAAAAAAAAAAAAAAAATTCTGCTCGGCAGCGGAGCAAAGGTGTTCGAAGTAATCTAGGGTCATGAAATCCCGTTTATTGTTTAAAATACTAAAAATATCAATTCTAAAAAGTCTGATGGTCTAATCGTTTTGCTCTGCTGCCAAGCAAACGTCTCAATTTCTTCTTATTTTAAATTTAGCAGTTTTTGTTGAAAATTATCTAAAATCTATCTGAACAACTATGTCCATGGTATCTCTTGGCATGGCACAAAAGCTAATGATCGTTGATCATAAATTCACTAAATCCTTATTTTTATTTTATGAGTTGTATATGATACACATTGCTATGTAATCTATATGTATTGTGATGTTAATTTAGAAAAGTTGTGTTGGTCTCTGGCCTATCAAATTAACCCAGAAAAACTCCATTGACTGTGAAGATTGGAGAACCTCGGAAATGGACCCCTCCAATTTTGGACTACTTTTGGAAAAAGTTGTATAAGCTATTTTTTCGTTTCTGATTCATTACCAAAAGTCTATTTTCCTTTTCCGAATTGAAGCTGATCGATAGGCCAACAGAAAATAACATTTAGGGCCCATTTGATTTTGTTTCCAGAAATGGTTTTTCTGTTTTTCTGTGCTCAGAAACGGAAAAGCACCCTAAAAACCATTTAATTTTCTATTTTTTTTCACTTGTTAAAAAAAAAAAAAAAAAAAAGAAGTTTATGCCTATTTCTATGTTTAGAAACGAGAATGGAGAAATAAGTTAGACTTGTTTTTCTGTTTCTAGAAACAAGTGGAAGCGACAAAAATTGTGAAAAACCCAGTACTTCACTCAACCTACCCAAACCCCAACCCATTGTTGAAACTTCTCGCTATCCAAATGCGGTGATTCCAACCTGGTTGTGCGAAGCTCACAGTTTTGGATTGCCTTCATCCTTCTGAAGCTCATATCCATGAAGTATACCTGCAACTCCAACGTCGTGCCTTCACTCGTGAGTTATATTCCTACAACATCGTGTCTTCACTCATGTCTTGAACTCAACTACATTGTTGAAAACGTTTCGGGAAACAGAAAAATCAAACACCTTTTTGCAATTCTAAAAATTGTTTCTTAGTTGCCGTTTCTGTTGTTTCTAGACACAAAAACAGGAGAAACAAAATCAAACGGGCCCTTAGTGTCACAAGCCATTGCATATATAGAATGTCATAAGCTTTCACCTTTCTAGAACTGAAAAGTGAAACTTTAAAAACAGAAGTTGCCTTTTCCTTATAGCAACTATGGATTGTGAAATTCATTACAAAGTGAGCAACTCTATTTTTTTCTGCCCCACTCTATTTATAATCACATCAAAATCAATGGGATTTTGTAAAATAAATATCAAGGGTAAGTTACAATGGTCTTCACTCTGTCCTCATTCATTAATCTCCCTTAAGTGTCTCTATTCTATGGCTGCTTCCTCTCTCTCGCTGTTCTTCATCGACATTAGACCAACTTACCTTCTTCGATGAGAAGAACTGCAGCCGTATCTAACATTACACCGCTACTATCTCTTTGAAGTTAAACTATCATATGAAACTGCAACAACTTCCGAAATTGGGGAGGTTGCCATCGAAGTCATTGAGAGTGATTCCAACCTATGTAAGGTGGAGGAAATCAATGTTGCCCTTGAGAATAGTAATCCGATGAACATGAAGTCTATGTTGATTTTAAGGGAAATCTAAAGGGAAGGGAAGTGAAAATTTCAAACCTAGAAAAGAAATTGTTGTAATCATTACGCAATGTGTCTATATCACTAATTCCAAATCATTCCATATTTGGTTATAAAAAATTCACTTTACTTTGCATCCAAAACCCTTTGCTATGAAATGTGAAATAAAAATTAAATGTAAAATGTTTCCTTAATAAAAATGGTAAAAAATTTAAGTAGTTTGTACAGTCACATACTAAGGCTGAGACGAATCCTTACTAGGATTATAAATGTGGATGGATTGGTCCATCCTAGTACTTAACTTGGTTTGCCCTCAGAGATTGGAAAAAATAAGAAGACTACTTTTTAGCATGTCAAAGATAGGACTATCAAGAAGATTGTGGGCTAGAAAGAGAAAGCATGTCTTAAGCAGGCAAAGTAGTCCTTCTAAAGGCTGTTGTGGCAGGGACATCCTCATACCATATCTCCCACTTCAAGCTTTCAAATGGTCTCCTTGAGGAAATAAGTAAAGCATGATGCAATTTCTTTAGGGGCCAAAAAAATTGATGAGAGAAGAATGCATTGGGTGGTAAAGGATTGCCTTTGTTTGTAGAAGTTTGATAGTGGAATGGGGATAAAGGACTTCAAAATTCAAAACCAAGCTCTTCGTGCAAAATTGGGATGGAAAATTTTGGTGAAAGAGGATTCCCTGTGAGCAAGACTTGTGAAAAGTATCTACTTCCCCTCTGGCACTTTCTCTTCTGCAATGGTGGGGCATAGACCCTCTTGAGTTTGGCGCAGTGTTTCACGTGGATGAAATCTTTTAGGGAAGGGTCTATTATGGATTGTTGGCAATGGAATTTTATTTAGATATGGGAGGACCCTTGGATCCCTACAATTGAAGGTTTTAAGCTTCACCACCCTAGACCTCCCGATTGCCCCTTTTAGATGGTCTCTGAGTTGATTGATGGTCAGACTAGATGGGGTGTTGGCAATGATTAAAGCATCGGTATCAATATCGATTGCCATATCGGTCAGCCAAAATTAAAATACGTATCGGAGGGTATTGTATCGTATCGTATCGGAGATACACTAAGATACGCTAAAGATACACACATAAATGGATAGGAAACATTTTTTTCAACACTTTCGCATAAAGAATTTGTTAAAAAAAGCTATTGATAACATGTATTATGCATAAACACTAAATTGAGGGTATCGCACTAAGAATTCAAGGTTTGTAGTTGTCCCATAAATGTAAAATCCTTATTCCGAATCTTGATTTCCACTTTAGTTAGAGAGAAATATGGCTGAACAGCAACTTTGGAACAAAAACCCCTCAAAAAATCGTGTGTTGCAGAAAAATTACCCATCTTGGCCATTATATAACCGTAGCGCACTGTATTGGTACATATCAATACTCACCGATACGTATCGATACATACCGAAACGTACATTTCACCTCAATTTTATATATTCCATAGAGTCATATCGGTGCATATCATATCATATCATATCGATGTGTATTGGTGGTGTATTGATGCATATCGATATGTATCGTAGGATATATATCGATATGAAAAGATTTTTAAAATTCCATGTATCGTACCGGTGTGTATCGTATCAGTTGGATAAATTTAAGATATGTATCGGAGGGTATCGTATCGGTATCGGAGATACTTTAAACCATGGATGTTGGTAAGTTGAGAAAATTTCTTCTTCCCTTTGAGGTCGATTGTATTTTACAAATCCCTATCAGCGCGAAAGGTTGTAAATTATTGAGTGCGTTGCGGCAGACCCCAAATGGTATTTTTTCGGTGGTCTAGTCAGCCTTGTATTACACTGAATATGCTGAGAAAGCTTGCTCAACCCAGAAGGATGTATGGAAAACAATCTGGAATGCACAGATTCTTCCAAATGTTAAAACTTTTTTTGTGGAAGCCGTGTCTTAGGGCTATTAGTGTTTTACCTTGCTTGGCTCTGCGACATATTGTGGAATCTAGTATCTGTGGTGGGTGTGGTGTGGATGATGAGTCTATAAAGCATGCTCTCATTTAGTGTCCTCAACAGGCTTGGTTCATGTCCTCTGTCTCTTTACGTACTTCTGCCTTTTCAAATCTCTCCCTTATAGAATGGATCCTTAAATGGAGGGGTCCTTTGGAATCCACAAAATATCAAAAGAAAATTTGTTTTGCATCCTAGGCTTTGACGATTTGGGAAATTTGGAAAATCGGGAATGCAAGATGTTTTAGTGTGTCCATTTTTCCCTTCAGGCCTTGGATTGTTATCGTAAATAAGGGTGTGAGTGAATATGTTGCTCTTATGCCTGCCCCTCCTCCATCTGGGGCTACTCATTAGGACAGTTCTGCCCCCCCTCTTGGCTCCTTCTCTTAACTACCTTGCCATTTTCACTAATGCTTCCCTTTGCTCCCGTCGTAAAGCTTTGGGAATGGGTTGTGTAGCTTTTGATCACTTGGAGAGGCCTTGTTTTATTGCCTCGTCTCATTAAGCTTTTGCGCAACGGTGGTTTGGGAAACTTTGGCTATCTGTCTAGCTCTTTCTTCAGTTAGACATGCAGGTTTTTGAGGGTAATGGTGTTCTTTGACTACCTTACTGTCATAAATAGCCTCTCGGTCCCCTCCTCTTCCCCCTCCCCCCTCCCCCCTCCCCCCTTCCCCCTCCCAATCTTCCATTGTGAGCATTGTGCATGATATAATGTCTCTCAAATCTCACTTTTCCTTTTGTTCTTTTGTTCACATCAATAGGATCTGTAATGGGATGGCTCATTACGTTTCTAAATGGGCTTTGTCCTACCCAAGTGAGGGTTTCTAGATTCCCCCTCCTGGAGAGCTGTTGAGACTCGTATTTCTGAATAGAAATTCTCATTTGCAAAAAAATAAAAAATAAAAAATCCAAATCATTCCATAGTTGGTTATTAAAATTTCACTTTACTTTGCATCCAAAACCCTTTGCTATAAAATGTAAATTAGAAAATTAAATGTAAAATGTATTCCTTAATAAATATAATAAAAAAATGAAGTAGTTTGTACAGTCACATGGGATCACATGGAGTAATGATTACAAAGTTTTCTTTTTAAGTTTGAAAATTTCACTTCCCTCCCCTTTAATTCCCCTTGCAACCAAACGGAGCCGAAGTGCTTTTGGCCTTTACAACATTGACAAAACTGGGACGGAAATCTACCCCTAGGAACTCAATGTCCATATACACAAAGGAGAAGAACAAGCCGCTACTGCGATCCAAAATGAAAGAACCTCCAAGAATAATGGGGAAACTAGGAGAAATCAAGAAAAATAACCTAACCAGATGAGTAAAAAAGAGGAAAAACCAGAAAACCATATGAGTGATGAAAGAACGGACGTCCAAGAGTAATCGCATCGCACAAGGAGCTAGAGGCAAGAGAGAACGGCAACCGAGTAGTGAAAACCACAAAAATCTGGAAAATCAACAACCTAAGTGAAGAGAACACAGTCTACAACTCTCAAATCAAAACACTCATCGAGAAAGAAAAGTAAAGTGAAAAGGAAACTGTAGGCCTTTAAAATTTACAAAAACCTGGAAAGCCAACCAAATGTAACAAAGCGAGGGAAAAATATCAGTTTTTTCCTCATTTCCCTTTCCTCGTCCCGTCATTACACTTACACCCATTTAAGTAATTAGACCTCATATGCTATGTATGGTCCCATATATAAATGTTCAGTCCGGTACCTGTCTTTAATCGGGCTACCAATAATAGAGTTAGATTGTCTTACAGGGGCTAATGAGATATTTATCTCCAAACAGGCTTTAAATGTGTCGAGCTGCGTAAACAGTCTCTAAGCGGACCTTAAATGGGCTTTAAATGTCGGATTGAGTTGAGAAATTTATCAGCCCATCCCGATCGAGCGGTCGTCGGATAGCACCCTTGCACTAGAAATGATCGAATGCTAGTTGATCTAGGCTTAAGCTCGACACATTTAATAAATAGGCTGGGCGAATTTAGGGTTTTCCTAGTTGCAGTAGTGCACCGGCCAATTAGATGTGCACATTGGCATTAACCAAGAGGGATGCGGTGGTCATTTTGCACCTCCTACATCTGGGCACAAGGGCCATGCATCACTATAGAGAACACTCCCCCCTCTTTTTTGGGGGGAAGGGTTTGCTTCCCGGTTGTGTGGCCCTTGCACCAACATGGAATCAATAAGGGAGCACATAGGGGAAGCCAACATGAGCTGTACGATGGTCATTTGCACCGTTGTGAGTGCAGGGAACGTGATCGATCAACTTTTTCCTTTTTTTCTTGGTTATTACCTTTTCCCTAACAACCCCAAGGTTGTAGCTCCATTACCAAGGGAGTGAGCCTATATTGACATACATTCGACTGTTCAAGTTCGACTCTCCTTACCCCCTAGGGTCAGCACATGTGCATCTGGTGGATTAGTCAGGCCAAAATGTTTGAACATCCTCGTTATCAAAAAGAAAAAAGTGAAAAATAAAAAATAAAAAGATAAGAAAGAAAACCTCTTCCCTAACCATTTGGGTTTTCTATTGACTTCTCAATCAGTGTGGCATAGGAGATTGCCCCTTACACTACAGCTTTGCAAACACCCTTCCCTTTTCAATTTACTTCGTTTAAGAATTGTTAGTTTGTCTTTTATCTTGGCAGTAGGATCTTTAACTGACAGTTGGGATTATTTCCTTTAGACACAGATCTGAGCATTTATCACTGAATCAAGAATATAGCCGTCTCTCTTGCTTCTGTTCCTTCTACTGCATTTACTCTAATGTGTGATTATATGCGTATTTGGTGTATTTTCTTATTTGAGTGTTTTACTAATCAAATTCTGTTTGTTAATAGGGAACCAAATCTATTGAAGGCATCACCCTAAAGATTTCTCAACTTGAAGATGTGTGTTTTAATACTGAAGCATTTGTAGATGTACATAATCTAAGACTGCTTCAACTCAATAATGTACGCCTAAGGGGAGGATATGAACATCTCTCTAAGAAACTAAGATGGCTTTGTTGGCATGGATTCCCTTTGAATTCTATACCTACCAATTTTCACATGGAGAATCTTATTGTTCTTCACATGGAAAATAGCAGTGTTAAAGAGGTTTGGAAGGAAATCAAGGTAATGAAATAGCATCTGCATTTTTCCTTTGTTTATATATATATATATATATATAAATGAATACTTATTTCTTCTCTTCCCCCCCACTTTTTTATTATGCAGCTGCTCAAAAGGTTGAAAATCCTGAACCTTAGTCACTCGAGTTACTTGAGGAAAACCCCCAACTTCTCAGGAGTCCCCAATCTTGAGGAACTGGTCCTTGAACATTGTAAAAGTCTTGTTGAGGTTCACGGATCCATTGGGTATCTTGAAAAGCTTATAGTCTTGAATTTGAAAAATTGCAATAACCTTATGAAGCTTCCAGAAAGCATTGGTATGTTGAGATCTCTTGAAGAGCTCAATCTCCATGGTTGCTCGAAACCAGTGCAACGATCTACTTATTGGTTTTCTTCATTCCCCCAATATCTCGGTTCACTAAGAAGACAGCATGCTTCTACCAATTTGCTTCCTTCTTCTTTCTCTGGTTTATGCTCTTTGAAATCATTAAATCTCAATTATTGCAATCTGTCAGAAGATATGATTCCCAATGATTTCTGGAGCTTGCCATGGTTGAGGGTGTTAAGAATGGACAGGAACAGATTTTGCACCCTACCAGCCAACATCAGACATCTTCCTCATCTTGAAGATCTTACACTGAGAGATTGTAGAGATCTCAAACTAATAATGACAGAGCTTCCGCCAATTTTAAGATATTTGGATGTAGCAGGTTGCTCAACAATGGAAATATTACCATCCAACATCAGCAATCTCTCTCGACTTAGGCATCTTATTTTGAATGGATGTAAGAGGCTACAATCATTGCCAGAGCTTCCACCATGCTTGGAGGTGTTGGAGGCAAATGATTGTGCATCTTTGCAAGGAGTAGACGTTGAGGGCTTAGAGTACTTAAAAGAGTTAGTTATCGATTATGATCACTTCTGTAGTAAATCGGATGAAATATGTTGCCTTCCTAATCTTGAGATGCTAACTTTGGAAGGCTGTGGTAGGCCTCAAATACTGCCAAAGCTTCCATCAAGTTTAGATACCTTGTTTGTAGATGGTGACATATCGAATTTGCTAGTCAATTGCAGGGAGATCCAGAGCATGGAAACTTGTCATCAATCTGTACAAGGCGTCCACATGGAAGGGTACTGCCACCATCTGGGGAACACTTTGAGGAAGAATAGCTTCTTCCATCTCCAGGATCACTTTGAAATATGGGGTAGTGGGAGTGAAATTCCGGAATGGATAAGCCATCAAAATATGGGGTCTTCAATATCCTTTGAGGTATCTGATGATGACTACTGTTCAAGTTGTCAGATCCAAGGGTTGGATGTATCTGCTGTTTTTTCAGTTGAGAAATTCACCGTTCACTTGCGTTCTCACACTGTCATTTGTAATAAAACTAAAGGTATTCGATGGAGGTCCTTTTTTGTTAATTGGCAACGCACAAGTCCACTTCCACTAGGTCAAGATTTATTGTGGGTGCGCCATATTACAATTCCTGAACTTTGGGGTTTCTCAGGACGCGAAGCTGTTTTTGGCGATCACTTTGAAGTGGGGGATCAGGTGGAGGTTTCAGTAGATATTGAGGCTTATTATCCTAGTGGAAGTTTGCAAGTGAAGAAGTGTGGAGTCCTTCTGGTCCACAGGCCACATGAGAAGAACCTATCAGATGATCAATCAATGGCAGAATACATGTCTGCTTCAGATGATGATGATGATGTCGTTTTCAATGGAGAAGAATCAGTATTGGTTCACCTTAAAGATGATGAGAATAAAATCAGTGGCCATAATATTGAGGGCATCGCAGAAAATGGCATTGATGCCAAAAGGTTGAGGATTGGGCTGTAATTATTGCAACATATATATATTAGTTGCCATTTCCCATATATATATATGGAACACATACAAGCCCATTGCAGAGGCCAATTCATTTGCAAGCTGGATGATACTCAGGTGAGTTCCGCTGGACATGCTCTGTGATTGTAATAATACAATTGTAAGAATACCATTTCATTCTTTCATCAATCAATTCTCTCCTTTTCCAATTCAACTGTTATTTTTCTTCCATATGGACATGCTTTGTGATTGTAATAATATTACTGTATTGTAGAAATAATACGAAATCATGAGGTAGGATGCTGATAAATAATGAGACCTTATGTTAACGATTGATGTGTTACCAAAGGATGAGGGAGGAATAAATTGCAAACAAGGCCTTGAATTCATAATAAGTTAAATTATAGGTTAGAGATCAAAGAAACATCAACCTACGTTTTCATTCTATTTATATGAAAATGAGTTTAAAAATAAATAACTACTACTCATTAATGAAGTATTTAGCAGGCATACTGATATCGTAGTAATCAATGATGTGAGATGCCATTGCAAACATGACGATTGGAAAAGATTACTAATAACAATGTCTTGATATGGGGAAACATAAATAGCAGGTGAATTATTAGCACGGAATGTTCCTTCCCACAGCTCAAGCCCAAACAGTGATGTGCTCGGCGAATTTGTAAAAGGATGAGGGAGGAATAGAATGCAAACATGAGTCATTAAACTACATATAGGTTAGAGCAGAAGTTACATCAAACCAAAATTTTCATTCTATTTATTTGAAAATACTATTAAAAATTAATAACTACTCCTTAGCACAGAAGCATGTTTAGCAGGTAAAAATTGTAGTAATCAATAATGTGAGATGACATTGCAAATAGGAGCCTTAGAAAGTTAATTCTGAGATGCAAAAGTGACATGGAAGTACAATTTTTTATATATATATTACATATTGGTCTTCAATAGAAATAACAATGTCTTGATTGGAAAATGTAATTAATAAGAGAATCCGTAGTATGAAAACAAGTGAGAAGCAAACTTAGTGTAGTTAATTTATTTTTTTGTTTTGTATGTTATGCAATTGGGTTGATGATTTGATGCGATTTGTAACTGTAATTATATAATTTCTTTTGTAATCTAGTATTGCTAATTAGTCTAAAATGTTTGAAGGATATTTAATCATTTGTTCTCTTTGTTGTATTTCCATTGATTTATATCTCTGGTTTGATGGATATGCAAGCTTAATCTTAATCTACCTCCATATATTGTTCAATTGTAGCTTGTACTATCTTCCCCATGAAGGCGCATGGCATGTATCAGAAAGGACTCAAAATGACAATTAAATCAGCACATAAAATGTAATACATCATTCCAATCGGTGAATTTATTCAAAAGCAAGAATGGTTTTATGGCTTTAAAACTTGACCTTAGCAATGCTTATTGATAAAGTTGAATGGGTTTTTCTTGAAATTGTCTTCACTAAATTTGGATTTAGTTCTACTTGGATTTATTGGATTATGCAATGTATTACTGCTGTACCTTTCCATGAGAAGCTTATTGAATCCCTTTCAGACCCCTTTACATCTCATAGGGGACTCCATCAAGGATGCCCCTTAGGCCTTATCCATTCATTCTTTTCCAAGAGGCTTTATCCTCATATTTTTCAAGAACTGAACACCTTAAAATCATTTGGGGGATTAAACCTTGTAGAGATGGCCCTTCGATTTCCCATTTTCTTTTTGCCGATGATTTTTATTTTTTTCTACGGCTAGGAGATTTGAGGGACAGACCTTTATTCAACTTATTGGGAACTATTGTTTGGTATCAGGCCAAAGTCTCAATATGAGCAAATCAAATGTTTGGTTTAGCCCTTGTATTCCCATTTCTGTCCAAAGAGAAATCTTTATGACTATAGGTTTCCAACCTGTCACAAATTTGGGTAAGTATTTAAGGATCCCTATGAAATTTGGCCAATCCAAAAATGCTTTATTTCTTCACATTGCTGAAAGGGTTCAATCCAAATTAGCAGGGTGGAAAGAGAATTTATTATCTGCTGTCGGGAAATAAATTCTGGTTAAGTCAGTTGCTTCAGTTGCGACTGCTTTTCCTACATACTTGATGTGTATATTTCTTTTCCCCATTGATTAGTCCAAAGATTTGAACTAAATCATTAGGAATTATTGGTGAAAAGATAAAAATTGAAAAGAGGTCTGTTGGGAACAACTTTGCAAAAGTAAAAGGGTACTAGGTCTTGAATTTAGGGATTTTGAATGCTTTAATAAAGCTCTACTTGCTTGGCAACGTTGGAGAATCTTGCTTAGTAGTGACTACCCCCAAACATAGTTGCTCTTTTCTTGAGGCCACTCCTAAGCATAACTGCTCTTGGAAGGTGGAGATGTTTACTTGGTGGAAGGGAGGTTTTGGTTAAGGGCTTAAGAAGACATAATGGTAATGGTCTAGTATCCATTCCCATCATTCTGTGAATGTCGTTGCTGATCTCATTCATCAGCCCTATAAACAATGGAATATACCTCTTATTCATGCTTTGTTCTCTCCTGCTGATGCTGCTTCCATTGCTCAAATTCCCTTTGCACAACTAGTGAGGAGGATTGTTGGCTTTGGAGTTTCACTAATACTGGTTTGTTCTCAGTAAAATCTCCTTATTGTTGCTCTTTGACTCATTCAAGTCCATCCACATCGGTTCCAAATCCCTTTTGGAAAAAATCAAGCTTAAAGCTAAAACACTTCCGTGCTTAAGCTTATCACGACCTGATTGTTTTAAGATTGTTGAGACCGATGCCTCCGAATTTGGCTACGGTGGTATTTTAAAGCAAAAATGTCCTAATCTTCCTAATGAAGTATTAGTACGTTTTACTTCAGGTATTTGGAACCCCACTCAACAAAAATATTTAACAATAAAAAAAGAGATTCTTTCACTTGTTCTGTGTATAACTAAATTTGAAAGTGATCTTCTTAACCAACATTTTTAGTTCGAGTTGACTGTAAGGCAGCCAAGGATGTTCTTGAAAAGGATGTCAAAAATCTTGCCTCAAAACAGATCTTTGCTCGATGGCAGTCACTCCTCTCTGTTTTTGATTTTGATATTGAATTTATTAAAGGCAGTACTAACAGTTTACCTGATTTTTTAACTCGAGAATTCTTACAGCGCTCCTAAGCAGAAGGCTGTAGTCCTTGTCACCTCCAATAAAGATGTTGCTTCATCCTCCTCTAGGCAACTACAAGAACACCCTTCTCCTATATCCTCTTAGTCTCCTTCACCTGCCTCAATTATAAGGCCAGCTAATAACTCCCCTTTCATAGCAACAAATTTTATCCCAGTAATCCCTGTCGAAACCATCTTTCTCCGTCACACCCCTTCTGAAATTGCCACTATCTATCTTCGGGACCACCTTCATCCATCCACTGGTGATAAAACTCGTTTTTTCTATGAAAGAATTCTTGAAGAAACTCAAAGTGTTCAAATTCAGCACAACTATAGATCTACACATGTTCGGGCTTATTCTAAGCTCAATATTATTAACATCATTCGAGATTTGATAAGAATACTTAATTCATCTGCCTTTTATCTAACAATTGAAGTATTAAATCATCGTTGAAAAATTAGGTTTTAACTAGAGCGAGTTATCCGGGACAAGTTAAATTTTTCGAAAGCCTGATTAAGAATCATGTACACTTGGCTCGGGTTAAAATGATAAGAATCTGTCACGACTTGTTCGAGCCAAATAAAACTCAGTCATTTGACCCGAATCACAACAAAATTGACGAGTCCGATCACTTTTTAAACAAAAAAAAAAAAATTGATAGTTTGCTAAGAGAAAATGAAATCCTTAGTCCCTCGGCAACTTCTCAAGATCTAACAACCGTGAAACTTCCCTCTGTAGCTGCAAATTTGCAACTATCCGACAATGACAAAGTTTTGGTTCTCTCTCTCTCTCTCTCTCTCTCTCAAAATAGTAGCTTCCATGCCTCTCTTCTTCTTTCCATTCCACATTAGATTATTCAAGTTTCAGAGAGAACTACGGAAGTAATTTTGAATGATTTGTGTTTTGGGATTGGGGTAATTAAGGTAATTGTTGATTGTAACTATCAGTCATGGGTTCAGTCATATTCCTACAGAGTGCTCTCTCGCTTGTGGTTTCATTATTTGCATTTGATTTAAAAATATTCTTAAACTGAATGGTGTATAACATGGACCGATATAGAACTTGTAATACAAGAAGAATACATATTTATTTAATCTGTCACATTGGTCCTCATGAATGAACGAGGGTGGGGTGGGTTGGGTGAAATGATTTTATTTATTTTTTTCCATTGATGAACTACTATTCACTTATAAGCACAAAATTAGATGAATAATGAATTACGCATATAATAGAAGTTTCAGGAAATTTCTACCAAACTTTTTCAATGAAAAACAACAAATTTATTGAAGTATTATTTTTCTTTTAAGTTTTCGTTTTCTATGTTTTCTAATTTTTACTATTTTTTTTTAATTTATACATATTTATTGTATTTAAAAATTAAAAAAAAATGGCTCACCATAACTAGGTTTGAATAGGCTTAAGTCATTAGGTTTTCTGAAAGGTGAGCCGAAAAAAAAAAAAAAAAAAAAGTTTTCCAATTATACTTTGAATGGCAATAAGGGCTTGTGTGATAAGACTTCTATTTCAATTTTTTTTCGTAGGAATGAACGAGGACAAGAAAAGTCGTTGAGAAAAAGGAAAAATGAACTTCTTTGTTCCATAAACAAAAAGGAGAAATTAAAAAGGGGGAGGGGTAGGGGGAGGGGGGGGTGGGCGGTTTCTCTTTAATAAGCATATCATCATGTTAAAAATAAAACAACACATCCAATGCAACTTCAACAACCACCACCACCTTTGCTAAAAATTCGAATATCGAACAACATTTTTTTATAAATTTATAGATGTTCTAGAAACAGAAATTAATGCATATAACAAGTATATTTATATTTCTTTTTTTACTTATAAATACAAATTACTACACATTACCAAATACATTTTATATTCAGAAATATCAGAAATATGATCCAGTATCAAAAGTGATTTCTGGAATAGGAACATGGCCTAAAACCAAAAATATAATCATCTATACCATAAATGAGGGTTCGGCTCCTCTATAGCTCAGGGGTGAGCAGCCATTCTGATAGCTCGGGCTGGATGGTGACACGTGGTATTTTTTTTTTATCAAAGGGAGGAAAACATCAAAGCCATATTGGCAAGGCTGAAGGTGAGAAACATGTGTATTTGGCTAATCAAGAGGGAAAATACCTTTGTTCGTTTGTCTCCCTCGTCTTGCATGGATTCAAAAGATTCGGCTCCCTCTCCCGGATTCCCTCTCTCTCTCTCTCTCTCTCTCTCTCCTGAGTACTTCTTCATCTCTGTCCCCCATTGCCCTTGAATCCATTCCTCCTTTCCATTTTCGTTTTTTCTGAAGGACAAGAAAAAAACCTGGTAGTGTTCTGAATCTATTTGGAGGCCAAACCCAGATTGCAAGCCCACTTGCTGATTCAATCTTTTCTTGAGAAGGCAAGTTCTGATGACATATCTTCCCTTCCTCTTTTCTTTCATATTATTGCAGAGAAAAAATTGTTGTTGGAACCGCTTGATTCATCTGCTTATATTCTCCTTTCCAACATCTATGCTTCAGTAGAGAAGATGGAGGAAAATGCAGAGATGAGGAGGAGAATGAATGATGGGAGAGTGGAGAAATAAATTGTTGGAGTTGATTCAACATAACTTGCAACCAAGAAATCTACTACTGATTTTTCCACAAGATTGTATTATTATCTTTGTAAATAAATTTCTTAAAAGTCGACGAATGAACTTGCAGTAAGTTTTGTGAATAAAATTTGTTACAGGAATTATACTAGATTTATTTTTATCCCACTTTGATTCAAATGTTGTGCCTAAATGAATGGTGGAAACCCTTGAGCTAACTCTGAACATCTCTAACTCGAGATTTGGTTCTTCTCGTACAAATTCTTATATCTTTTGTAAAATGCAGCATCTACTTTATAAACAATATTGAGAACTGACAATGGATGATCTTATGGAATTAACTGGTGGAATTCTTCTTGATGGTGGAATTGTAGAAACGCAACCCTAAAATGATGCAGAAGATAATGGAAAAACAAAAACAAACAATGCACACAGATTTACGAGGTTTGACAAGATTGCTTACATCCCCGATGAAATGAGATCATGTTTCACTATCAATGGAGAATAGGGTTACAACGTTTGTCCCTCACACCTCTCAATATTGCTTGCATTACAGAGAAAGAAACCATCGCTACAAATATATAGCGAAAAACCCTAATCCGGAAAGTACACAATTGCTTTCAAATAAAAAATTCGAGAGGGGGGCGCTACACCCCCTGCTATGCAGCGGGGCCTCCTGCCCCCCTTCAACCCCCACGGCCCGTTAATCGGCTAGCGGGACCACCATCTTGTTTGTTGAGGTGCTTCACCAATACTCCCTGGATTAAACTCTGACGGAATACAAGACATCGTACCCCAACAGGAACATATATTATATTTGGAAGGTCTGAAACAAAGAACTTATTTGGTGTTTAACTGTTTATCTTGCAAGGCTTTATCCTTCTGAAACTGGGTGAGTGGACCTTGGTATAACAATCATTAAACTTTCATTTCTTGTTTATCATCAAAATTCAATTTCAAGGCCAAAACACTAGAGCTAAAAAATAAATTGACTTTTCAAGCCTTTGCATTCATTTCAGTGGGTATTCAGGGGAAGTGTAGACCTGTTACCCTTTCTGGGTTATCATTTCAATCACCAAGCAATTTTATTAGGATTGAATTATTACTTTTGTCTTTTGCTTCTTGATGGTTGCTTGTGTTTATAAACCCAATTTTTTTTTACCTCATGTGGAGAAATTCCTTCTATCTGATTAAGTTGTAAAGTGCAACTGGATTGGAAATGTTAGGCTCCATTTGGTTGTCATGAATGAGTTACAGGAAGGTATATAGTGGCTCCCACATGTTGAGGGAAGAGACAGAACAAAAATGGGAATCCAACATTCCTTCAAAGTAACTACTAAACCAAACAGTAGTGGTCACAGTGTGGGTATCAATTTTGTTAACTTTTATTTTTTGCTTTGCTTACTCTTTGAGAAACCAAACAAAGAGTTGAGCTATGTTTGCTAGCCCACCAAGTGATGGAAAGTTACAATTTCAGGGAAACCCAAAACTTACCATGAATGGTAGTTCTGGATGTTTTTTGTTGGCATTAATGGGGAAACGATCAAGATTTGCAATTTTTGCTAACACCCCCCCCCCCTTAAAACAGTCCAACTAAATAGATAAATCTTAATCCTTGTTTGATTGAATAGAGAAAAGGGAACAATCTTAATGAGTCTTTAGCTCAAAAAGGAAGAGCACCTGGGCTTGTTCCCAGCCGATAATGGTTCAAACCCATCAAGACTCTCATGTCAATAGTTCAATCATAATGGTGAATAATTGCAGGTTCCATTATCATTTTGCACTTACAGGTGATGGTGCATAATAAAAATAAAGCATTGCCTCTTAAGACCCACAAGAGATATGTACTATATATATAATGGTGCTTTTCTCAGCTCTTGCATTGGAATTTCTGTAGATTAATGATCATCACAGTAGCATCATCCAAACTTCCTCTGCTCACAGCAAAGTTCACAAGATTATGGAGTATATAGATGGTCCTTTTTACCCATAGATGGCCCACCATGCTTGTGTAACGGTGTAATGGATAGCAACTGTTATGATAGATCTTAAGTGAATTCATTCATGCAAGAATGCAAACCATGTAGTCAGTTATTTTTTCTTTCAAATTATATTAGTCCCCAAAAGATTAATGAAAAAAAAAAAAAAAAAAGAATGCAACCATGTAGTCAGTTATTTTTTCTAAAGGCTCATTGCAAACCCTTCATGCGCAGGAAACCATTGCCACTTGAAAAAAAAAACACAAAAAACAAAATAAAAATCAGTAATAGCTCTTCCGTTTCAATTTACAAAAACCACCATGGAGTCTTGATGGATTCAATCCACCATCTACTAGGTGTTGCCGCAGTTGCTCTTTTGTTTTGAGCTAAAGACTCACATGCTTACATAAACCATGCATGTTAGTTTAATCCAATATATATATATATATATATATATAAATTTAAAGAGACAAACCTTGAAAAAGGAATTGACCAATTTACCAGGTAAAATAAATAACTTAAAAGTTGTTAAATATAACTAATAGTAGCAAGAAAAAAAAAAATTTGTTTGAGGATTGGGAAGTAAACAAGGAAGCCTGAGAGTAATCAAAAGATCCCTGCACAATCCCGAATCTAATGAAGTTAAGGAAATAGTTAATACATACAACTCTTTAATACATACAACTAAACGCAATAAAAACAAGTTTAATGATTTCTTACTATTAATAGTTAAGTTAAGAAAATGTTATTATCCATATCTTGTGATCCACCAGAAGGGTTTCAATCCCCTAAATAGAAGGGTATACTTGGTTGAATTAGATGAGAAGATTGGGAAGTATCAACAGTTTTCTTCTTTGTTTTCTTTGTCTTTCCTTGTTGTTCTACCCAACTATTATGGTGCCTTCCTCCTTTGTGAGGTGATTTCTTCTTAACTCCATTTGGTATGTTCATATCAGGATACTCATTTGAGACCCATGTAGGGGGGCATCGACTGCAATGTTTTGAAGTTGTGCAAGCAAATTTTAGCAACTTTGTTATCCAATGCATATCCCTCAGTCTAATTTGATGCTTCTGAGGCTATTCTCACAAGTATAGGACAAAGAAGCCTATAACGTTGTGTACAATCCAAGTTAACATCTTTTTCAATTTGACTTCCGTTAGTCTGATCTGTTATCATGCTCTTTATTCCCCTTGTCCATCTCCTCAATATAAAAGTTGTAGGAATATACTTAATATTGTTGTCATCCAAGATTTTCAAAGCGTGACAACATAAAATGCCGAATGTCTCAAACCTCCTACAACTACAAGCAATATTAGGGCCAACTTGGTTACACATAACATTGAAATCCCTTTCTTTGTCAACAATAGCAACTATGTACTTACGAACTATTGCACTCCCATCCCGGTATTTAATGTAACAAGCAAAAATCCATATATAAAATCTATATATGCTCGTCTTGAATATGTTCAAATATTATAGGAGTGTAAACTTTTAACGATTGTCTCATAACAGGTGACATAGGAAAGATATTTCTTAGAATTTTATTTCTGGCATCAAACTCCGCCTTCAACTCATTATAACGCTTATCATTCACCACCCTCTCGAAAGGATTAAAAAATTGTACAAGATCCAAACTGGATTTTACGTAATCCTATAGATCCCTATTCAAACTCTCATTGAGTTTGTACTTCACATACCTATTGTGAACGTATTTTTCATATAACATTTAGCCCATTTCTTTTTAAGTCCATAAATACGATTTAACCATGAAGAGTCTTTAACTTGATAATTACTACGCAATTTTTCCCATGCATTTTCGAACTCTAGAACTCCCTCATAATCAAAACATGCAAGTTTAAAAATCTTTAAAAAAAATTGTTCCATCCTTCATCAAATTTCCTAGATGCTTGATACCATTTTGCATTATATGTCAAGTACACAAACCATGCCATGTATCAGGAAACACCTTAGATATCGCCTTTCCCATTGCAGCATCTTGATATGTAAAAATAGTTATGGCTTCTTTTGCCCATGGGCTTCTAGGAAAGCCTCAAATAACCATTTAAAAGATTTTGAAGTCTCATCATATAACAAGGCAGCCTAAAAAATGCATATACCTCTATGGTGAATAAATCCAACAAATACACCGAATGACCTATATTCTTTGTTAGTGTAAAATGTCTTATCAAAGCTAACAACATAACCAAAATGGGCATAGTCTATTAACATCTTCAGATCAGCTCATAATATATTTATTATCTTCTCTTCACTATCCAACTGCAAAGCTTATGTAAAAGAAGCATTTGTCCTTGTTTATTTTTCAGAGTACATCAACAAACTACTGGCCTCACCATAATAGATGTCATGTCGGCGTTTTGTTTGGACATAATTCTTCTGATGTTGTTTAAAGTGCCTAAGGTTTTCTCTTCCACCTGTCTGCTTGCTCATATAGTCGAATATGGACTTAGGTCCTATTCCGGAGTCATCGGCCAAATCAATCTCTACCACATATGTATCTGATAGTTTTCGTTGTGACAGCATCATATGCTAGGTAGCCGGTAAATGAAGAAGATGATTATGCCCTTCAACAAATGCATTACATCGATATTATTTAGTATCAACATGCACAATTGTCATTTGTGCAAGACAACCAGTTCTTGTCTCTGCTCTAGGTTTCTTTGTATCAGTATCTCTTTTGTCATTTTTTTTGCAAAACATGTTTATTACATACAAATTTTCTCAAAGCTAGGATTGACTTATTTGCTCTGCTTCAATGTGCATAATCCCTCCTCATACTGAAACCCATCCTTCCCGCATAGGAATTGTAGAATTCATAAGCTCAGTCTCTGAATTAAAATTCATGCCAACCCGAAGCACATTCTCAACATCTAGACCTATGCCTTGATCTCCCATAGTATTTTTACCTTCCAAGTAAATCTCTGGTCAATGCAAATATTGTTCAAACATACTTAAGTCACAGATGACATTTGAATCTTGAAAGAAAGAAAGAAAAGAAAAGAAAAGACACAAAAAAATAACCTACAAAACCATGAAACAAGGGCAACCTGAACTAAAGAGCTCCAACAAGGAAAATCTTCATAAAACATTTGACTATTGTTAGTTAATTTCTCAATAGACTCTTCTAAATTATCAAATCAACTTAAATAAAACATTTGTAGAAATTCTCACACAATAACACATATGTTATCCACTCAATGCCAATGAACCCGAAGGCTTAATTGAGATAGCATTTAACAAACAGCCACTTCATCAAATCGCAGATTGACCAAAACCTTAATCAGCATCTTAACCAAACAATAACTTAACTGAGATGAGCAAATTTCACTGAAGAACAAACTTGGAAAGTAAAACCCAAGCACTAAACCAATTCTTAACTGGGATGAGCAAATGTCACTGATTGCAAGCTGTCTGAATCAACTCTAAATCCAGCTATACCTGATTTCTGTCTCCACTCTCCCATCATTCATTCTCCTCCTCATCTCTGCCTTTTCCTCCATATTCTCTACTGAAGCATAGATGTTGGAAAGGAGAATATAAGCAGATGAATCAAGTGGATCCAACTACATTATTTTCTCTGCAATAATATGAAAAAAAAAAATGGAAGGCAAGATATGTCATCAGAACTTACTTCTCAAGAAAAGATTGAATCTGCAAGTAGACTTGCAATCTGGTTTGGCCTCCAAATAGTTTTAGAACGCTACCAAGTTTTTTCTTGTCCTTCATAAAAAAAATAAAAGGGAGAGGAGGAATGGTTTCAGGGGAGATGGGAGACAGAAATGAAGAAGTACTCAGGGGCGGGAGATAGAGAGAGAGACGAAGAGGGAGTCCGGGAGAAGGAGCCAAATCCTTTGAATCCAAGGAGGGCGAGGAAGACAAACGAACAAAGGTTATTTCTCCTTTTGATTAGCTAAATACGTCCGCTTCTCACTTTCAGCCTTGCTAATACGATTTTAATATTCACCTCCCTTCGAAACAAAAAAAATACCACGTGCCACTCATCCAACTTGAGCCACCAGAATGGCAGCTCAACTCCAAGGTGTAAAGGAACCAAATCCATAAAAATGAGACACTTGTTTCGTTTTTGGTAAAAATGACACTTTGACATCCTCTAGCCGCCATACATGCAGCATAGGGTATGTGCAAAGGAATTCAAATCCATAAATATTTACAAAAAAGTGTTTGGAGTAGGGGTGTCAATTCGTGGCCCGAACAGACTAAATCGATCGGAACCGATTGTTTATAGATCGGCCCGGTCCGGACCGTTTATTAAACGTGTCGGGCTTGAGCCCGGCCCATTTATAAACGGTCGGTCTTGGTTTTGCTACTTGGACCGTCGGGTGCCCGATCGAGACCGACCGTTTAACACCTGATCGAGATCGGCCTATTGTGCACCGGCCTAGGCCGACCCTTTAATGATTGTAGAATACCTATTTTACCCCCCAAATTAAAAAGTAAAAACTAAAAAGTAAAAACATGTTCACATTTTAAATAATGGTTATATTTGGTATCATTTATTAATTAATTGTCATTTTTTTGGGCTTGCATGAGTGGGCCGGAATATAAGAGCACATTTTAAAGAGGGACCGTTTAAAAACCGATTAAAGCCCGTTTAACATTAAACATGTCCGTAGCCCGGTTAAGGCCCGACTAAAACCCAATTAAGGTGGCCCGATTATAGCCCGAGGCCGACCGACCGAATATAAAGTGTACCATGCCCTCAAT
Source organism: Macadamia integrifolia (assembly GCF_013358625.1). Lineage (NCBI taxonomy): Eukaryota > Viridiplantae > Streptophyta > Magnoliopsida > Proteales > Proteaceae > Macadamia > Macadamia integrifolia. The sequence goes on from NW_024868076.1 coordinate 153,764, forward strand.
AACTAAGCCCAATTAGTTAAATAGGTGGATACAGTGTGGCCTTTGAAAGTCTTCAAGCCCGATTAAGCCAGACCGAAACCGAACCGGCCCGACCGGTTGACACCCCTAGTTTGGGGGAAGGAAGACAGTGGGCGCCAGCTCGGATATACATTTTTCCTTATTCCACTTTTTTCATTTTTGGTTTTCCTACTCATTTATTACTATTTCGAACTTTACAAAAAAAAAATTGCTTAAAAAAAAAGAAAAAAATGTGCACATTCTGTGGATGTGCACTCGGATGAAATAGGAAACTGCTTCCTTTCATCTTCACAGCAACGATAGCTCTGCTAAATAAAATACAGATACTGTTGGAGAGAGAGAGAAGGGCTAAGGAACGGAGGATTGGAAGCGCAAATCTGAATTCTCTCGTCGAGAGCAATCTCCCTTGCTTCTCACCTTCATCGAAGGCATCTGTTATCGATCATCGATAACAATTCTTATCTCTGCTGCGAAATTTTCTTCCCGCGGAAGTTTCCAGGTGGGATTCTCGAGAATTCACCGGAGATATCTTAATTCTTCCAATTGGCTGAATCTTCGACGTTGTCATACTGCTCACAGTTCAATTCGACGCTCGGCTTCTTGGCCTAGGGTTTCACTTTTGTGATCCTTCGGGATCTTCCATGAAATTTACGGTTCTAGGGTTCGAAGATGCCGGAGGGTGTGACTTTGGATAAGAGCATTACGCTATCTCCGACGAGTTCTCTGTCTGTGACCGAAACTGTTAATGGCTCCCACAAGTTTGTGATTCAGGGATATTCCCTTGCGAAGGGAATGGGGATCGGTAAACACATTGCGAGCGATAATTTTAACGTCGGAGGATATGAGTGGGCGATATATTTCTATCCTGATGGGAAGAACCCTGAGGATAATTCAACCTATGTTTCTGTTTTCATTGCGTTGGCGAGCGAAGGCACGGACGTCCGAGCTCTTTTCGAGCTGACGCTTGTTGATCAGAGCGGGAAGGGTAAGCATAAGGTTCATAGCCATTTTGATCGGTCTCTGGAAAGCGGTCCTTATACCTTGAAGTATCGAGGGAGTATGTGGTAAGCTTCATGAGGTGCTGTTTCAACACCCCA
>NW_024868076.1:154929-165602 GCF_013358625.1 Macadamia integrifolia
CCCCCCCCCCCCCAAAAAAAAAGAAAAAAAAAAACTCCCCCTCCTCTTATATCGTGGTGCAACTGAATTGTTCGTGGTGAAATTGTTGCTTGGTTTTGTTTCTTACGCTGCTTCATTGTTGCGGTTGTTCCAGTATAATTTATTAGCAATTCCTTATCGGACCCAAGCATTGTGATGAACACAATATATTTTTAAACCCAATTTTTTTTTTTATCTGGAAGACACATTGAAATATTTGTCTTAGATTTATTAATTTTTCCTCATCTGGTCAGTGTCACTAACCTTCCGTCGACATGTGGTCATCTCTAATGTCTTTGTAGGCTGGACTATGGTTTGTTTCTTCTGTTTTTATTTTGTTCTTCTTTCTCCCTCTCTCTGTCCCTACTTTCTCCCTCACATTCTGGAGTGGGACTTTTCAGGAATTTAATTTTCTACTAGAACATAATTGTTTCTTATCCTAATCCTCTAATCATATTGAATCCTAGAACATTCAAGCTTTATGGCAGAAGGGAGGTCACTTTTGGTGCGATTTGTAACCCAAGCTCTTCTTAACACAGAGATTATTGGAAAGTTTACTGTTTGCATCAAAACTTTATGGGTGTGGGATCTTATTCCTTTGTGTCTTTGGCAAAAGTACCCAGCATCTCTTTTGTATCGCTGTGTTTATTTACACCTGTTGTCACTGGAACGTAATGGTATTTACTTATTAAAAACGTCAATATAGGACAATACAGAATCTGCAAGCAAAGGCAAATTGTATCCCTTCCATGATTTGGTGAAAAATGGAAAGTGGACCACTCTAACCATATATTCGGTGGATAAAAAAATCCATACGTATGAAATCACAAAGGAGAGAGAATACGCTTCTTTGAATTTCCTTCCTGTTGTCTCTTCATTGATAAGCTTTTACTTTGCATTTTTCATTTATTGTAGGTGTGGATGTTTTTGGTTTTCCCCTTCCAGGGTTGTACTCCTGTACTACTCTTAGTATTCTTTTCCCTTCCAAAAAAATTTTTGTGCAAGAAAAATGGAGGGGGGAAAAAAGAGAGGACACCTTAACTCATCCACACAGAAAAATGGTAAAGAGAAAATCCTCCCATACCGATTAGCATCAAAATCCATTTTGATGCTTCTCTGTAAATTCTCTTAGAATGGTTGTAAGGTATAGAAGAATAGTTCCAACATTCCTATCCTTGGCATTTGACTGCAGTTTATCTTTTCCTTGTTACTTGACGGAACTTTTGTCAAATTTTTTTCTGTTTCTGTCCTGAAGAAAATCGTCTTGGCTCCATATTTTCACTTCCTAAAAGGTTATTCTGTTTCTCTTTGGTATTTAGGGGTTATAAGCGCTTCTTCAGAAGAGCCATGCTTGAATCTTCAGATTTCCTCAAGGATGATTGCTTGAGAATTAATTGCACTGTCGGTGTTGTGGTTTCGGCAATAGATTGTTCAAGATTACACTCAATACATGTCCCTGATTCTGATATTGGAGCACATTTTGGTATGCTACTGGAGAATCAGGAAGGTTCCGATGTCATTTTTGACGTAGCTGGGGAAAAATTTTACGCTCACAAGTTGGTGTTGGCTGCTCGATCCCCTGTCTTCCAAGCTCAATTTTTTGATGGGTTGGCAGAAGATAAGCATGAAATTCTCATTACAGATTTGGAACCCAAGGTCTTTAAGGTGACTACGGCCACTGTGCTTTCCTATGCTGTGGATTTAATTATTAAGGTTTCCTTTGTTGGGATACCTACTTCATTCCTTGTTATTGTTGTTCTTTTTTGTCGGAACTTATCCTTCATATGTATTGGACAGGCTATGCTACTCTTTATTTACAGGGATACTGTAATAGAAGACGAGGAGCTGGTCTCATCAAGTTCATCTTGTGTATCCTCTGTGTCTGAAACATTAGCTGCAAAGTTGTTAGCTGCAGCTGACAAGTATGATTTGACGAGACTTAGACTGGTATGTGAGTCTTATTTGTGCAAGGATATATCTGTGAACTCTGTTGCCCAAACTCTTGCTTTGGCTGACCGTTATCATGCCATGGAGCTAAAAGCTGTGTCTCTAAAATTTGCTGCTGAAAACCTTGGAGGTATGCCTTTATTTCTCCAGTTAGAGCTTTTTCTTTTGCCTAGACAATGTTCTGATCACTTGGACTCTAAACTGGACACTTATTTCTGATAATTTTTTCATTGAAATATGATCATGATCATTGAGCTAGCATCTTGGAATCCTTTCTTCCCAATATGTTCTTATCTGCATTTGTGCTGAGTTAAAACAACCCTTGCCTTATTAAACCAAAGATAGGTGATGTGATCCCAGGTTCAATAACCCTGATTATAGGATGCTATATGGCAGTTTTGTAAATAGGCAGAACAATTTAGGACTCTTTTCAGAAGCAAACAAAACTCAGGACAAAATCTTAAATAAATTTTAAAGGAAAGGATCAATCTGTTATTTAAATGGCCTTGGGATAAGATAGAAGTATTATTAAAAGGCAAGGGCAGTTTGATAAAATGAAGGAAAATAAGCCATTATCCATAACTAAGCAAACTTATCTTCTCCTTCTCCACAATGAACAGACTTGGCGGTGGGGTTAACCCCTTCAATTCGATCCAGTGATCACAATACACAACCATGGTCTTTAAGATTTTAGATGTAGGTTGCTAACTGCCTAAACTATGAATTCTAACTGACAATCATCCAATTAAACAATCTAACAATCACGAATAAATGCTTGAAACTTATCTTAGCTATAAGAACAGGTTCAGACTTGGTCTTTGGTTGGTAACTCACAGTTGGATGATCTGGAAGAGATGATACTCTAGGGCTAGAGTCGCATCTAGTTGAGGGATCAACGCTCAAAGTTTCATAATGTTAGAAGTCCATTGTGAGAAGGGGAGGAGGAAGCCTGCGTGAGCCACAGGCTCCTCCCTTGGTGTTTTCCTAGTCCAACTAGGGTTGTCCTAGTTCAACTAGGACTGATGTCTAATTAGAAGTTAGTAAGCTTATGTTAGTTTCCTATTATGTTTTGGACTTCCTATTCCTAGTAGGATATCTTACTTGTAATAGCTGATTGGAGTTCTATATAATGAATAGAGGTGGGCTGCTCCAATCCATCGATTGGGACTCCCTTGCACAAATCGCAGGACTTTCTACCGAAATTAGTTAGTAATCTCAGAACTTAGTAACTTACTACTATCCAGCAAACCAACCAGTAGATCAGAGACTTGAAGTCTTCTCCAGGGAAAAGACTATTGTATGCCGGGTACAACCACTTGAGGTTAGAAGGCTACACAGATGCCGATTGGGTTGGATCCATCTCAGAAAGACTGTCTACTTTGGGCTATTGCACTTCGTGGGTGGTATTTGGTCACATGGAGGAGCAAAAAATAGACTATTGTGGCTAAGATCAAATGCAAAAGCAAAATTTTAGGCAATGGCTCATAGAGTTTGTGAACTCATATGGTTGTGACGATTGTCCCAAGAGTTGGGGTTTGAGGACTTATGCGATTCTACTGTGATAATAAGGCAACTATAAACATTCTTCACAATTCAATGTAACATGACAGAACAAAGCACATTGAAGTGGACCGGCATTTCATCAAGGAGAAGATAAACTCTAGCTGCATTATCACCCCTTTTGTAAAGATAGGTGATCAACTGGTAGACATCTTCACCAAAGGGCTCATCTCACACTAGTTCATTATCCTTTTATACAAGCTAGGAATGTATGACATTTATTGTCCAGCTTGAGGGCGAGTGTTAGAGTTTATGTAGTAAGGGTACATGAAAAACTGGTATTTTCATCTTGGAATTCTTTTAAGCATGGGTGGTAATCAATTGATCTGCAAATAAATTTGGTGGAGCCGTGGAGTTATAAATGTTATTTCCTGAGATCCTATTATTATCTTTCCATATACCCTTGGGGTAGTGATTTACTCCAATTGAATCATAGTGTTTAGAGGCCACTCGACCAAATCCTTAAGCACACTGAAGACTGAACTGCATTTTATCTTGCAATAAACTTCCAGATGCATCAACCTGGGCCACTTTGGAGCAAACAGCTTTCTGTATTTACTTCGTTGAACCTTACAAAATAAGGGACTTTTTGGACAATCCATAGAATATAAGCAAGAAAAACACCTGCTGTACTTTGAAGATACTAAAGATGGAAACTGCATTCCTGAATAATTATCTTGAAATGAACAGGTGTTTCTTTTTTTGATATTTTTTTAGTGGGGGGGTGGGGGTGAAAAAAATATTTTTTTAATTTTCTTGTGTAACTTTTGGTTCCTGCTTCCAGATGCACTGACTTTCACCAACCCTTGGGAATAAACACTTCTTCGTTACAGTTTAAAGTTGTCCTCTTTTCTGCTTCCTTACTGTAGATATTTTCTAACCAGGGGGCTTCACAGAACAGTACTATTCCTTGTTTTTTAGTAATGGTTCACTGTTATTGCCTTAAGAATTTTGTGGTATTCGTTTGACTTCATTCAGCTGTTTTGCATCGATTATTCCTATAGGACTTTAGGTCTACATGGTCTGCTACTTATTGAGGTCAAAGAAGCTTGGTGTTTTTGACAAGTCGCATTGCATCATTTGTCGATACATTTTAGGATGTTTTTCTGTTCAATTTTAAACTCTATGACCATGACTACATAATCGATCTTTCATACTTACAAGATAATAATGAACTTGATTTTTCATTTACTAAACTGTTCTTAATCAGTGTGGTTGGATGATCTGATCCAATCTTTTGGCCTGATTCCATTCCTAGTTGGCATCTTATCTTTCTGTTTCTTGTTTATGATTTTTGCTTGTCAATACCATTTAAGCTGTGCTAGGTGGCTTTTAAGTTTGGACATCTCTGTGAACCGTGGATGCAAAAGTAATTTTGACAAATCAAGATTTAGTTACTGCTGCATGTTATGTTTATAAAGTTTTTCATTCTTCAGGAACTCCCCAAGTAAATGAAAATTCGGGAACTGAGAACGGAGCCTAAGGTTTTGATTGATTCTGTTAGCTATTTTTTTGTGTTTAATTCCCCCATTTTTTGCTCTAATTGCTAATCTTGATGCAGCTGTCATTCGATCAAATGGGTTTGAGTACCTCAAAGAAAATTGTCCAGCATTGCAGTCAGAGCTTCTGAAGACATTGGCAGGGTGTGAGGAGGAATGTAGCAGTGGTGGGAAGAGCCACAGTGTGTGGGCCCAGCTCTCAGATGGTGGTGATACCAATAGCAGGAGGGTAAGGCAACGAACCTGATATCTTAAACATCGTCGTAAAAATCTAGCTTGGGAAACATGGTCATGTAAAATGATAGGATTTTTTGTTTTTTCGTGGGGGTGGGAGGGTGGGGGGGAAGAACACCCCTTGGGAGAAGAAAAAATGGGAAATGCGGCCTCCGTCGAGTCAATACTTTGACGTGAGTTTATTGGATGGTATGGTGCGATGGCAATGAACTTGATGTTGTAGGCTTTTAACAGCTGCTGACATTTAGAGATAAAACTAGCTATTGTGAATCTGTCCTTTCACTCATTTGAACTGGGAAAGTCCCCCCCCCCTGTAGGTGGTGCTCACATTACCTAAGCCCCCTGCAAACGAGGTTAACTGGAGAGCTCTTTCCTATATGGTCAAAGAATTGTCTTTTTTTTTTTTTTTTTTCAAATATCTGAAATCACCTTCTGGTTGTAAATGTAGAGACTATTAAAACATGGTAACTGTGCCCAATTTGGCTCTGCGCTTTTTTCTTCTTTTAGGGTAGGTTTTTTTTTTTTTTTTTTTTGGGAGGGGGGAAATGGGGGGAGTGGGGGATGGGGGGGGAGGTGGGATGGGAAAGTGTGGGGGATGGGGTGTGGGGAGTGGTGGGGTTGGGTTGGAGATTGGGAAAAAAGGATGATGCTTTTACCAGCAGAAGAGTTTTTTCTCTCCATGCTGGTTCCAAACTTCCAAGTATCAGGATTTGATTTGCTGCATTGATGAAAGGCTGATCTAGTCGATACAAAACAATACTGAAAACTGTTTAAAAGCTGTATTTCTGTTATGTTGACATTATCACAGCCACGATTGAGGTGGATAGGATGTACAGATTCCCTGAGGTTGATTGGAATTCGGTGAGTAGGCTAAAAGATGAAAACAAAATTGAAATAGCAAGGCTGTATTTTAAGCTGCTCCCCCAATGAGCTGTGGCGCAATGGAGCTCTTCAATTTTATTTATTTATTTATTTTCGGAAAGGAGAACGAAGATGGATTAAATAAAAAGGAAAGTGTCAAGATTATCAGTTATAACTTCACTAACTTTCCCTATCCTTGCTTCAGCTACTAGGTTGTGACACTCAGCCACTGATATATGGCTCCTATCTTGTTTCGAAAGGACAGACCTTAGAGAATAATTTAATTACAGACGCAATAGCAAGCTATATCCGACAGTGTTGAGAGTTAAACCTACTATACTACCTGCATGATCAAAGTACATTGGAGTAACAATAATTTCTTTCACAAAAAATATTGGCAACTAGATCGCCTATAAACAAAGTACGCCCAAAGACATTTGAAACTCATTTCTATGGCCAATTGATTCGCAAAATGAACTCTGTCAAGCGAATGGCAAACAGAGGTGTCTTTTCATGGTGCCTTGTGTTTATGTACAGAATGTGCATCCGGATGGTGTTCGTTTTTTCTTAATATTATTCAAAATTTCATGAAATGGATAGTGTTCTTTTTCCTTAATATTATGCATAATTTTATTAAATTAGAACGATATTGAAAAAATATACATTGATTTCTAGGATTCCTTGGAAAATAACGAGTAATGAAAAAGATTGAGATAAAGAATGACTTACCCCTCACAGAGGAACTTAGTCAGTGTTTGGGTCGCGGCTATGTAGACAATGGAACGTAACTCGGTTTAAGATACTGGAATTGGTCTTGATATTAGACAGGGTAGGCCCAGATCAGACAGAAAACACTTATCATTAAAAAAATCAAGTACAATCTCACAAGTCAAAAGAATCTCAACTTAACGGGATTTAATACATGGATCCTTGTATTTCAATAGGCATTATCCAAGATCATACCTGTCACAAGACCAAAACTATACATATCACTAGAAAAATGCTACTCTTAAAAAGAGAGATTAGTCAAAACTGGTTGAAAATAGAAAGAATAATGCCAATACATGGGATTATATGGTTAAATTTGACACATTGCAAACCCAAACCACATCTAATTAATCATCAGATCAAATTAATGTATCACACTTTCACATGACACGGTAATAACGCCTCTTGCTTGGGCCACACAAAGAAGATTTTGCATTTTTTTTTTTCTTTTTAATCAAAAGTTCCCTTTCAGATCAATTAAACCTGGAAACAAGGGAAGCTTAAATATATTAGAACCTATGGTATAAAATAACTGTTACATGCTATATACCAATAATCTGTTAGAGAGGAAACCAGTTTTGCATCAGCAACTATAAAAGAAAAATACAGAAGAAGAAATCAACCAGATTGAGAAATTAATGGCTCAAGATCATCTACGGAAACAGATGAGAATCAAACAGCCCAACCACCTCTGTATGGTGACCAATGGGAGTTATTTCTCTGTTTCCGTGGATGATCTGCACCCACAATTTAATATAATATTTCCATCAATAGTCAGAATAAGCATCTAATTTCATGAATCTGCTGGACTCTTAAGAAAATGTAATGGTTGGATCGTCAGACCAAAATATTTTGGAGGGGGAGGGGGAACTGCTTTACAGCATATGCTCTTCTCACCCACCCAAACAGAAGCTTCAAACAAAACTCCTTTCGCAGAACAAAAAACCTCACAATCTCAGCATGTGTTGTGAGGCACAAAACTCAGGGGATGTTAATTAATCCTAAGGAAACTTCATTGCATGCAGAGATTTCCATGTATTCAACAGAGTTCTACAATTACTCCATCAACATCTCATGCAAAATCTTCTTGCTGACAAAACTTGTAAGTGAAGAAAACAATCATCATCATCTCATGCAAAAGCTTCTTGCTGGCAAAACTTGTAAGCGAAGAAAACAATCCCATCATTCATTTTCTTCTAATTTTAACCTTCAGGGTCCAGTTAAGCTTCCCTACAGGCAAGGGAATTGCCCTGGGTAGACGGAGTGGCACCTCGTACTCTCCCATAGTTGTTAATGGAGATGGTAGGTGCAGGTTCTCTGGCTGGACATCCACACAAAGCTGCCTCACCACCTGAAATATAAAAATGGGCATTAATTCTCACTTGCATTTTTTTTTTTTGGGGTGAATGTCACTTGCATATTTGTTTCTACGCTAAAGAGGAAAAGGGGGAGAGGGAAAAAGCCACAAAGGCAATGATATTCAAAGAGAGGAGAGGGAGTATGGCCTTAAAATTGTATTTATTTATGCTTTTTTTTTTTTTTTTTTTTTTTTGTGGGGGGGGGTGGGGGATTTATCTACAATAACTGAACATTCAAAGCACAAGTAATACCCAGTTTCTTCCCAATGAATTACCATAACCTACATGTCTGGTCCTTGAGCAAGTGAAACAATCAGAAACCACACACCAAGGCTCATCTGCTTGCATATTCAAGAGGAGAAAGCCAATTAACCTAGAAGATAAAACTATATACCTCTGATACGAGCTCATCTTTTGTCACAGGCGAACGCAAATCATTGTCGACCTTGATAAGCCTCCTCAGCGACTACAAAAAATATGCCAATCAATCTACCATATATCAAAATGATACAATGCATTTATCTGTTGTTTAAGCTTTGAAAAACAAACTTCAATCATCAATATTTAAATTAACCATGGATTGTTATTATTTAATCAAAGCTAGTTTGGATTACACAATAAGACAAAAATCATAATTACACAATGATTTTTTTTTGTCTATCTCTCTCCTCAAATTCAAATTTTTTTGAATTTTTTCTTTTCTTTTCTTGGCTTCCAAACATAGCCTTACTGACCCTTCTAACGCAACCCCCCCATCCCTATCCCTACCCCTACCCCCAACACTATTGCACACCACCCCCAACACACACAGCCCCTTCCTAGTGTTGGGTGGAAAGAAAAAAAACACTGCTGACCAGCAGAGGCCATTTCGTCTGCAAGAACTGGACGATTCATCAACATCCCCAGAGTCTGTAAGGGATGCATCCAACCCCTCTTTATCTACCAAATCTTGTCTTTTGTAATTTTTTTTTTTTTTTTTTTGGGTGCCAAGGTGGACTCACCACTATGGTGATCCGAAGAGGAAGTGGGCGCCCACTAGGACTCATGGGGGCGGGGAGTAGGGGGCTACCAATGGTGCATGGAAAGCACTGGTGCACTTTCAAGACGAGTTGATCCACTAACCAACACTTGGGCACGCTCTAAAGCGAGCAGTGCCATTGACTATTTTCCTCATTGTAGGCTTCTTATATTACTGTGTTTTATCTGCTTATATATGTCATTCTGTTCGATACTACTTGTTTTTTTATATACCACATTATCATCTCATTGCTTTGCGTGTTATATATTTGCTTTGGTACATTATCATCTCCCTGTCTGGGTGTGTGTTAACTGCTTGCTCCCTCTCCCTCTATCTGAGTAGCTTGATTCTTTTTGTTATGTGCATGAAATCTTAAGTTCTTTAGTTCTGTGTACTACATCATCATCTCTGTGCCTTGCTTTGATTATGCATCTTATTCTATTTGTGGAAACTGTCTTCTAATGCATTAAGTGTCCTTTCTTTTCTATCCTTTGTGCATACTTATTTACTATATATCTCTACTTTCTTATATTGGTGCATCAGCTAGGCAGCCGGCACTTCAATATATTCAGCCAACCTCCGTTCATATGGATCCTTTCTCATTTCTTCATTTCCCTTATTTTGTTTGGACCTCAGTTTTCCCTACTTTGTTTTACATGGATCCATGTAGCCGACCCCATTAAGTAGGGATAAGGATGAGTTTGTTGTTTTTGTTTGAATCAAAGCTAGTCTTGATAAACTATCATCACATAAACAACACAGGTACCCACAAGCTCCTGCAATTTTTATTCTTATGGTTTTCAAAATTTAGAAACTTTAGCTCAGAATATATTCATTTGCTGGAATTGATTGATATGAATCAATTTCTTAAAGGACTGATAAATATGCAAAGAGGAATAAATTATCCAGATATTCAAAATGACATCAAGCTTTATCTTGATGCATTGCAACCATTAGTTTTTTTAATTTTTGCGGGGGTGGGGGGGTGTATAACTGTGTAATGCAACCTCTAAGCATATATAGTTCTGCATCAACTGATACATTAAATAGGCAATGGGACCAAAAAAAAAAAATATATATATATATATATATATATTCTAACCTGACAAACTGCTAACCCTTCCAGAAAGAAAGAATAAAGTAGAAGGAAACGATGGGAACTGAATTTTTCACTACTTGTGCTTGGGAAAACACAATCCAACCATCTCTAATCAGATACAAATGATCCCATTTTTAATGGTTACTTAAAAACAAAGGTTTCAATGTTCACAACTTTTTTCTCATATGGGTAGTTGGGTACCCACAAAACTCTACCCTTGTGACAGTTCATCTCCAAATGTAACTACACAAAAGTGTATACCATCTCCACAAGTGATACAAGTTTCTTTTGGGGTTTTTTTTTTTTTTTTT
>NW_024868076.1:165622-211936 GCF_013358625.1 Macadamia integrifolia
GGTTGTGTTGGGGCTTCAAACTCTATTCATGACTTTCATAATGAAAGAAGAAAACAGTGATGAAACCATGTTATCCAGGCTACTGACCTGGTAATAAAAAGGGAGAAATTACCTAGATCCACTTGATAAGATAATTTATTACAAAATAAGAAGGTCTAAAATTTATTTTACATTCACTAGTTTCAAGTTAAAAAATATTTACTTACTTCCCAAAGTTAGTTATTGTTCATGGGACCCAAGAAAAAATAAAAGCAAACTCCCTAAAATAACCCTAACCTTACTTACAGTGTATAACTGCTGATGTGGAATCACATTAGTATTGTGTCTTGGAAACCAACGTGATGACCTAAGGTATTTGTTCCAATGCAGCAGCATTGATGGTAATCATACCTATAAATAGTTTCAAATGTCACTTTTCAACTACAGTTTCATGGACCGGTTTCATGTGCCTCTTTTCAACTTTGATTGTCTTTTTGTGTTGCTCTAACTTGGCCTTTTCACTAGTAGAAAATTGATAAAATGTGTGAAAATTGTCTGCAACTCCTGCATTGGTGTATTGAGTATTGGGTGGCTGGGAGCCCCTTAGGACGCGTACCCAAATGCTTTCAGCCGTCTGATGCTCACCGCATCTCACCGCTCACTACAGAGTATGTGGACTCAGATAACAGAGAACACAACATAACTAGGCAAACCTGACGATCTACCAGTCCGGTATGGTTTGAGTATCAATATCGGATCATCTGTATCGGTTTTACAAGTTATCGATTCCGATAATTGGCCGATATCATATTGTTTGAACGATACGAATCAGGGGTAAAAATGTCAAAAATCTGTTATGTGAAGTTCTCCCTCCACAATTGATGATTTGACTTCCTCCTATTCGAACACAAGCAAACGTGAAGGAACCCCTCCCCTGTTCCCTCTCCGCGTCTTGTTGGCCGGTGCTGTCTCTTGAGCTCTCACCTCCTGGAGTTGGAGTTGGAGTTAGAGGCGCTACCATTTACTCTCAGCCCCGAAGTCTCACTTGCTTAGTTTCAGGTGAGATCTCCATTCTTTCCGGCTTAAATCCTTTGGTTTCATTTTTCCATCTCTGCTCATATGTCGGAGAATCGAATGAACGAAAAGGGAAAACTGGATTTTCTAAGTTTTTTTTTTTTTTTTTTTTCTGAATAATAGAGTGGTTTGGGTTTAATCGGTCTCTGGAGAAGTAGGTTTCCTGGGTTTTATGTCTTTTTTGTCGTTGTGCTCGTTTAAGGTCTTTAAATGAGCCTTATCTTGATTTTTGTTAGTTCTGCATTATTAAATCTTTAATTATTTCTGTTCATTCCTGTAGAAAAGGCCAAGTCAGAGCAACACAAAAAGACAATCAAAGTTGAAAAGAGGCATATGAAACCGGTCCATGAAACCATAGTTGAAAAGTGACATTTGAAACTATTTATAGGTATGATTACCATCAATGCTGCTGCATTGGAACAAATACCTTTGGTCATCACGTTGGTTTCCAAGACACAATACTAATGTGATTTCACCTCAGCAGTTATACACGGTTAGAAAGGTTAGGGTTATTTTAGGGAGTTTGCTTTTATTTTTTCTTGGGTCCCTTGAACAATAACTAACTTTGGGAATTAAGTAAATATTTTTAAACTTGAAACTAGTGAATGTAAAATAAATTTTAGACCTTCTTATTTTGTAATAAATTATCTTATCTAGTGGATCTAGGTAATTTCCCCAATAAAAAGTTACTTCCAAACAGAGAAGCTCTTCTCTGAAATCAACCCCACTGCTATTGCTTTTGGTCCTAAAGTTTTTAATCATGAGGTAAGCAATAAATTTATTAATTTTTACCTCAATAATCAAGGCAAACAGGTGAAAGACTGTAATATGCGATCTTATTATTGAGAGTGAATCTGACTTTTCCCAAACAGTATATGATGGTATCCAGTTGCTCTGAGCTTTGCAAGGGTTTTGAGCGCTGCAATCGACTTTTTGCTTCCAAGACTGCTCTGTCAAAAGCATATGGATTAATTCCATCGACTGCCTAGGTTGAACTGTTGCAACCTTACCATTGAGCCAAGGCCAAACTTCTACAAGAAATGTTACATTCTATCTATCTATAAACAAAAAAATAAAAATAAAAAGGTAACTGTGTGAAGTATTGTGATTCACAAACATCAAAATGATAATCGTTTTGTACCACCCAAACAAAAAAAAAACACAGAAGGGATGAATTGTCCAGATAACACTGCAAATGACTGGATTTATAAAAGATGGTCATAATTGTTCACAGGGTCCTTTGGACTAAACTAATCTGAACTTAATACCAAGATGAGCTACAAACCAGGCGAGCATTATCCAAACGCTTGGCAGCCATTTGATATTCCTTCATTTTGTCCTCTTTGGTTTGTGGAAGTACTGTAACCGTCTCCACTTCATCAGGTTGGTAAATCTGAACAAGTTCGAGGCTAAAAAAAAGTTAAGATAGTGAGGGTTATTAAACTGAAACAATGACGGGTGCATTCCTTTTTTGGAAGTAAATCAGAAAAAGAAAATGGAATTTTGTAGGCTGAGAAGCAAATCTACCATTCAAGATGATAAACCAAACATGTTATTGGCTAACTACTATTCAAGATAAAAACCAAACATGTGTTTGGTTAACATTCACAAAAACAGTGTGGACACAACAAGATGAGACTTCAGATGAAAGAAAAAGATACAAAAAAACAGCAGGAAAGTACTAGTATTTGGTAAACAGAAGGTGCCAAAAGTGATTCTCACATAAAGAATATATAAACACTGGTATAAGATAAAACAAAATCACAGAGAGTGTCAACAACATGAATTCGTAAAGGATAAAGAATCCACCATGTAACTTGAAAACTTCATGATGGAAAGCAAATAACAATTTCCCCATGAAATGCTCCCTCGTCTGGTGCCAACCCTTAAAATTATCCTCAGGGCCTTCATATAGGGAATTCAGCAAGGCAGATGAAATATTTCTCCGTGAACTGGATTTCTGGTCTTTGTAGGGTTTACTAGGGGTAGGTGACCCTATCATATGGATGAAAATAAGATATAATGATAGTTTTGATTGGTTTTTGTTGTTGGTTCATGAAAGAAACGAAAGAAGAGAGGCATGTCTTCTGGAATGAATTGGAGGATGCATATAATGATGTAGAATTATGGTTTCCAACATTAGATGAGCCTGCAATAAGTATAACCAAGCACAAAATAACCCTAGGATCACAGTTGGTTAAGGTTCAGTAGAAGACAAAATAGATACTACTTATGTTCAGAAAAGGGTTCAAGTAAAGAGAATTAAGGTTTAGGATAAATTTTGGATTAGGATTCTAAAAGATAAAGGGTGTTCATGCAAGTAGGCCAGGTAGATGGAAACTAGAATTTTGTGAAAGGCAAAAGACAGGTTATTGCAGGAATGAGTTTTGCAATAGGTAGAGAGAAAATAGAAAGTAGGGGAAAGTCAACCCCCACAAATATGTGAAGTCATGAACCAGGGATTTATTGGCACTTATTATGGTTTAGATGTGAGGGTCATGGATGATGAATTGAGATGATTTGAGGAATAAAATAAGGGAGAAAGAAGGCCGGACATCACTAGGGTATGGTTACAGAATACTAGTAAAAGCAAAAAATTAAAGAGAGTAGGCTATAGCAAAAGGGGAACAAGATGGGCTAAAACCCACCAAGGATTTAGTGCAAGCACTAACTAACAGAACTCAAAGATTAATCACAAGACTAACACGTAGAACAACTCAACTTCAATTCAAGAAAGCAAATAACAATCCAACTAACAAGCCTGACCAGCCCCTTTATATTTACATTGGTTACAATTCTTTTAAAACAAAACTGCTAGACCAACAACTTCCCAAACACATTCTGAATCCATCTTTGAAACAAATCAGATTATAAATTCCGTAGTTGTCATTCGTCACGGCGTTGGAGGGGTGCCTAGGCAACAAGGTGCCCACCTACCATTGCCTAGGCAGCCTAGGTGTGCAGTATATGACTATATGAAATATAGAAATGATAAATTTATATAATTATGCTCATATGCAACATAGAAGAAGTCATACCAATGCAATATGATATAATTATGCTAGTAATGGCCTAATATGAGATTCAACATATAATGAACAAAATATAGGATATAATATAAGAATATTCATTGAAAAACAAAGCAATAAACATAAATCAACGTAAACTCGCAAAGTGTCAACAAGATGTGTCGTCGCTCGCCTTGGACACAAGAAAGAGCCTGGCCACCGATTGACCCCTTGACAACTATGCTAGATTCTCTACCTTACCAAAAGCCAAAAATCTAGGACCATTTTCTGATTCTTCAAAATTCTCTCTAATTACTGTGACTTGTGGCTCTAACTTGCTAATTCCTAAACTAGACTTAAGAAAATAGGAACTAACTTCTAACAAGTAACCCCTAACAAGCTTCGCACTTACTTTGTTACAAAAATACCCACCCCCACACAACCAGAAAGTTACCAAAATACTCACCAACTTATTTTAATGAGATTTTTCAATTCCCCCTAAATTCCTTTCTTGTACAAGTAGCCTTTTTAGGGATTTTCCCAATGATTTCCATTTGGCCACTTCCCACAGGCTCAATCACTCCCACGGCCGTCAGTAGTCATGCCCCATAAGTGCAGAGCAATAGTTTGAAATGACACTCCAGCACATTGGCATGCAGGTTTAAGAACAAAGGAAACTTGATTTCTTCTTGGAAAGATTCCAGCTATGTGGAGGCTTTAGCTTTGATGAAAAGCCCTTAAATTATCAAAGGTTTCTTTAATACTCCTGTTTATTTAGGTCATTCTTCTAAAGACCATGCTTAAATATTGGGGAAAAGCTTTGGTTATTAAAAATATTAAAAAAAAAAAAATGCATTCTAACTCCAGTTTCCTCTACTTTAATATGATTAGCAACACTTTATCTAGGAGGACATATGCCATACAATTAACAACTGATTCACTAGTAAGAGATTAATGAAAAGAACCTTTCTCTGTTCTCTGATGAGATACGCATATTTGTCAATGTTGGGGACGGCAAGCAACTTGGGCATCAAGTGGTTCCGGAAATATCCAGGAGCAACCTTTACCATTTCACCAGCTTTACCGAGCTTCTCTATGCTCTGGATGTTCATCGCAAATATCAGATTCCTAACTTCAGATTTAAAAAAAAAAAAAAAAAAAAAAATGGTGTGGGCTTGATAAAGGCTGGAGGAGAGCAAGTGCTGGGACTGGAAGGTTCTGTTGATGGAAACCCAGCCAAATGCCGTTGGTTAACCGTCAATAGACATATGGTATATCATATGCCCCCCCCACTCTCTCGAGCTCCTAGCATAGGAGGTCGGGGGAGTGTCTTTTGCATCCAAATACGCTCTTCGACCTCTTCAATGACTGGTCGACGAGTATATTGGTATATCATATGCCCCCCACTCTCTCGAGCTCCTAGCATGGGGGCTCGAGGGATTAGCGCTTGTGTTTGGGCACGTGCCTTGGCCTTCTAATATTTGAAGATGTTGGGTGTCTGGTTTTTCGATGCTCCCTCAAATTTCATTTCCATTCTGACATACTCCTTCCCTTCTTCTTCTTCTTTTAAAGACGATGATTTGACTGCTGCCGTAGTCCTGCCATAAATGAGGAAGGGAGAGAGAGAGATGCCCACGTGTCCGCCTTTTATTGGGGTGAACGATCGTGGCATAGATCAATGGGATCGCAATCATCTAGGGTGTTGATGTCGTCCTATCTAACGGATGGCATGTTGTACTTGAGAACGTGTGTTTGTTGTGGGGTTTTGGAGCTGATGTGCCTTGATTAATCAATCATCATCTCTTTTGCTTCGAAGCATCAATCAAGGAGTATATATAAGTTTGGTTGATTTATTTCTCTTTCCTATTTCTTCTCCCCTGAATTACTTTGGGTTCATGGCTGTGGCAGCAACTCCATTTTCTCCGATGCTGGTATCTTGTTTATCTTCTTCAATCCTCAAGTTCCAGAGACTTGGTAAGCTATTCTCGTCATTTGTGCTTTTTTTTGTTACATTAATCCATGGAGTCGAGGACGTCAAAGTCATCTGAGAGGTCTTTTTAGTCTATTGTTGGGGTGTCCCTTGGGTCTGTTAGGGTAGTTATAGGCAATCGTCGTTCTCTGGCGAAGAATCTTGCTGCTTTGCGGAAACCATGAGCAAAATTTTCCTTTGGGTTTCATGATCCTACTGTTGGCATGTCCATTAGTGAAGTGGCCTTCAGGATCTCTCGGCGAAGCTAGAGAAGTTCTATAGGGTATATCATATTCCGAACGCTATGGAGCTTTGAGTTCCAGAGGCCCTAAAGAGGGCTAATCATCCCTTGGAAGGGGAGATATGTGTGTATCAATCTTCTCTCGTCAATGGACTGCATTTTCCATTCACCCCCTTTGTCTGTCAAGTTCTAAGGCACTATGGAGTTGTGCTCTCTCAATTTGTGATACCCTACTTTCTAAACCCGGTCTAATTACCTGTATTGACTTAGTTTCATCATATAGGGGATGAACCGGAGTGAAATGATGCAAGTACCATATGGAATATGGTAGCAAAAGTGACCTTGAACTCGAGTTGGCCCGACAAGATCGAGCGTGTACCAAGTGCAATATGCGCACCCAAATCTTGCACTTGCACACACCACGAGGCCATGTACAAGAAGTAAGGGTACGTGCTAGTAATTTTGGGTGCCTATGCAAATTAATTATAAGTATGAGTTTGTCCCCATTAAAGTCCAAGTGGAACACTAGCAATGGGCTGACTAGAATGGTATACTCACCTGAGAATACCCACCTAAGATATACCCACCTAAGATATACCCACCTGAGACTAGAAGATAGGCCCGACAAGACCGAGCGTGTACCAAGTGCAATATGCGCACCCAAATCTTGCACTTGCACGCACCACGAGGCCATGTACAAGAAGTAAGGGTACGTGCTAGTAATTTTGGGTGCCTATGCAAATTAATTATAAGTATGAGTTTGTCCCCATTAAAGTCCAAGTGGAACATTAGCAATGGGCTGACTAGAATGGTATACTCACCTGAGAATACCCACCTAAGATATACCCACCTAAGATATACCCACCTAAGACTAGAAGATATTTTTGGGGGCCCAGGTATAAAAGGGGAGACATTTATTATCTTTTCCCTCATTAATGGTAATTGGTCGGTGGGACAGTAAAGAAGAGAGAGAAAGAAGAAGAAAGGAAAAAGAGGAAGAAGAAGAAGAAAGAAGAAGGGGAATCGACCGTGGAGCTTCACTGGAGCAAGGTCTTGGTATTTTGAGTCTGGATTAATGATTAACTCGCCTGGATCTTCGATTTGAGGTAGGTATTGAACACCTTCCAAGGATTCTTGAGAAAACCCCCTTTCTTACACCCTCTTCTTAATTTTTGGGAAAGAACCCACTTGGATCATGCTAATCTAATCAAATCTAAGGACTAATGGAAAGTGTGTACAATAATTTTGAACGATTTGGAAGGAGAGTTGGTGAAAATCTAGAGTATTTGGAAGTTCTTGAGCAAAAGAAGTGAAATTTAGGGTTTCATTTGTGTTCTTAAGAAAGAGGTAAGAATCTCCTTCTTTCTTTTGATTTGATCTTAGATCTAGGTTGATGATATATGATTGGACCTTAGATGAGTGATTTGAGTCTCCGGATCGACCCCAAACAAGTTCCCCAAGCCGAAGAGAAGATGGGAAAGAAGAGGGGAAAACTTCGTTCCAAGACTAGGGGTGTTTCTGGCCCACCTGAGTTCCCAGAACTCAATTTTTAAGCTCTGGTGTAATCGGCGGGCATGAAATCGGTGGGCTATAAAGCCCGCCTGTCTTTGACTCATACCCACCTATCTTTCCAGAATATCCAGAATGGGTCCAAATTAGATAGGTAACCCCTATTTATGATTCTAAACCCGATTTTAGTGTTTAAATATAATGATTTTGACCCTAAAATAGTGAAATGATAAACCATTATGTTTATGATAGTTTATACTCATTATATGCGTATCTACACATTGGATCTCTTACGTACTAGGTACGAGTATGGTGTACATATACAAGTAAGTGGAAAGTGGACTCTGATTTAATTTCATAATGTTATGCATCATTTAACATATGTTAGTCTAGCCATGTCATCATATCACTTTTGTGTAGACTAGACATCACATATGCCATATCACGCATTTGAATGTGCATTTACATAATATGCTATGCTTTGTGTTATGATTGAATATTCATTATGTTTTGATGTATGTGATGGAGGAATTTCATTTGAACATAATATGCATGCTAGATTTTAGATGCCGTAGTCGGCTTGAAAACGAGTGTATGGTGGCTCGTAGAATGGGACGTGGTGCCATCGTGTAATCGTACTATACTCATGTAAAAGCATGTGACTAGGATTTATATACCCCTTTGTGCTACGACCCTTCCCAACAGGGGTTCACGTGTTGGGTTACTATTGGGGAAAAGCATTAGGTTACAGTTATCAAACTTCTACAGCTGTTAGAAGTACGCACGACTGATCGCTAGGATAGTCAGTAACCCCGGTGATATATTTGGAGGGCCGATTGTACTACTTTTATTTTGGGTGGAGTCACCCTTTCACTTTTTGTCATTTAAATTTGCCTAGAGTTGGCTTGCATTTTAAATTTCGGTACCAATGGTGGGCCTTCTTCGACAACCTTATGGGCGTATCGTGGGATGGGGTTCACGGCTGGTACTTGGGGCATACACGCATGGTGATTGTGCCTATGACCTAGTAATGTTGTTAGGCTAATAGGATTAAAATGAATTGCATACATATAGGCACATATGTATTGTGACTGTTTCTGTAGTTTTTCTTGTGTGGTCTTCCTTTCCACTTACTGGGCTAGTGAGCTCATCCCACGTGCACGACTCTTTTTAGATGATTTTGCAAGTTACTCACCTAAAGATCATGAGCTGGGCCCCACTGTGAAGTTTTCCTCTGAGGACTGGTGGGTCTCCTGATGAGTTCGAGCATGGTGCCGATTGCACGTGCGAGGATTATGATGCATGGTAGCTGTGACTCCTGAGTGATTCCTTTTGATTCTTTTTTTATGAACTCCCTTTTGATTACTTGATGCTTAAATTGTTATATTTTTGTGAATATATCATGCTTTCGGGCTTAAATGTATATAACTTTTATGACTCAATTTGGGTATCAAGTATTTGGGAAACAATTACAGGTATTATTAAGAACAGGTCTTCTGCTGAAAATACAGGTTTTATCTTAGTTTAGTAGATGTATACTATATTGTAGTTACTGCATTGTTGATCCAGGCAAGTTTGTGAGTTAACTGGAGTTAACTCGATCACTGACTTGGTTCTGTGCGGGCGGGGTGTGACAATGGTGGTATTAGAGCGCGATGCTCTACCTGCCTACAGCATACTGCTTAGACCCCATAGAAACTATAATAGGTCTGGGGTGGGTGAAGATAAAAGCCTTATGAAAAGTTAAAAAGCCTTAATTAAATGTAAAATTTACAACTCCTGCATTTTATGGCATGTATGCATTGATAGAATGAATTCTGGTTAACTAGTTTGAAATTGTCATAATTGAATTTACTTGTTAGCAAAAATTTTAACAAAATTTCGACAGCATAACGGCATAAAATGAGAAAACCAAAAATTTTTCAATATGAAACCTGATAGACAAAAAAAAAAATAATATGATAATAACATATGGTGACCAACACAGCCACCATCAAACCACGTAGTTTAATATAAGCAAACCATTCAAAAATTTACACTTACTATCAAGATCACAATTCAAACTTTAAGTACACAAATGAAATAAATTACAAAATGAATAGCAGATGCTATCATTGCTTGAAGCTATACTAGTTCGATCACGTAAGTAAAGCAAGAAAGTCAACTATGAAACCCAAAATAGTTAAGACTATCAATTAAAGCTAAAATGTCAAGTAAGAATGACAAGTAAAAGGTCAGAAGAGGGTAATAGGCCACTAGCCTAAAACACTAGTCAGACTTGTCGCTAGAGACATCGAAAGGCTCTCCTAAGTGAACCCTGGAGTCGATGCCGAGGCGCGTGTCCCAATAAGTGAATCGATCATGGAGGTGAACCACTCTCCTCTGTATGAGTCAAACATCCACAGAGATTACCCTAGAAGAGTAGTACATATCCCAGGTGAGTCGCTGAAACCTGGACTCCATCTCTCCAAACTGCCACCATATATGGAGCTTTCTACTGGTGTTCTCGTCCACTCTTCTGAGAAGCTCCTACTCCCTAGCCGCACTCTCTCCAAGCTGAACTCTGAGCTCATCCTGATTTCCCTCAAGGTCCTCAACTTGATAGTAGGTCTTGTAGGACAGATGCCTCTCCGGTAGGTGGGGGAGCTGAGGCCAGTATGCCAAAACCACTAAGGATATCTGGGCCACTAGCTCTGGCTGATCTAAAACCCCCAGCTCCAGGAAAAGATGGATCTGTTGCCCTCGTATCCAATGGCACCTCCTCCAACACCTCCTCCTCTTTGATATCCTTATGATTAGGTACCCCCTAGAAACCCTCCTCCAAATATGGGAAATAGTCCCTGTCATCTCTATCTTGCTCATTCTTATCCACGGGCACATCCTCCCCCTGCTCCTCAGCTACCTGGGGCTCTACCATCAAGTCGTGCAAGTTCATCTGCCTCAAGCTCCTTTAAGTGAACTTGTCCCTTGGGACCAATTCCACCTCCCCAGAAAGGTCAACCACAAAATGCTCGAAGACTCTATTGAGAGCTTTGCCATAAGGTAGGTTTGCGTCCTCTGGATGCATGGTGTGGTGGTGCATAGACCTCAACATGAAGTAGGGGAGGCATAGCCTAGGTATATTGCCCTCAAGGGTAGACAGCAGGTAGGCAGCTAGGTAGGTTGGCATGAAACCCACATGATTCCTATGACCACTCTTAAGGGCTAGGTTGAACTGCACCAATCTGGCAAATACCCTGACCGCAAGGGAAAAGGCTAACTTGGATGCAGGTCTCACTCGTGAGCCACTAATCACCTCATAGATGTGCTCCTGCATGTCCCGGCTCATCAGTGAGCCTATGCCTCTGGTCCTAGGAGGACTGTAGTAGTGGATGCCCTCTGAGGAGATACCCATAATCTCTGCCAGTCTATCCATAGTCAGGATGATTTCCACACCCTTCACCATACTGATTATGGCAAAATCCCCCTCCTCTATAGCCTCAAGGTTGTAGTAGAACTTCCTCACCATGCCCTTGTAGCATGATTGGTAGATGTTAAGGATAGACTCCCAACCAAGATCGAAAAATCTCTCTAAGAGGTGAATATGGGAAAAATGCTCCACAACCACTTGTTTCTCCAATATCACATGCAGTGAGCAAAATTACCCCACGAGGATGTAGCTCTCGAACTATAGAAGACCATCTTATCATAGTCAGATGGGTCTCCAAGATCCTCCCATTCTCTATATGGTGATGGGGCTGAAGAATTAAACCCCAGCTCTTTCTTCTTAGCCTTGGAAGCTTTCCTCTTCTTTAAGGGATTGATAGGTTCCTTGCCTTTTCGTGGTGGCATCTTGAAAATGCAAAAAAAAGAGATAAGCACATGATGTAAAATGAGAAGTTAAATTATAAGGAGTACCAAGTGGAGATAGTTAGTAGAAGTGGAATCAAAGAAATGAATATAATGAGCTATGATAGCATATGGCAGAAAGTTTTAGGAAATGTGATCTAAGATAGCATATTACAAGTTATCAAACCCGGATACCTAAACAGGCCAAGTGATTCAATAAATAGATAAGAAGAATTAAGATGATGGAAATCACTAAGTAAACACAAGTGATGCAAAGTGATAAATGAGATTATGCATGTGGTGATTAAGTTATACAGTGATCCCAATGAGATGTAGCCTTAATGCATGAACAAGTCCAAGAATATAGAATATAAGTAGATCATTTCAAGAGAAGTACTAGATTAAACAAGAGATATCATATCACTATTGGGTTTGAAATAAGAGATGGAAGGATTTCAAACAAGTTTACCAAGCATGTAGGAAATTTCAAATTTGGGAGCCTAGCCAAATAAAAGGTTTACATTCCAATGGAGACAATTATTTATGATTATAATATGCTTAAGGGACTGTGATTCAAATGCAAACAATGAATTCATGGGTGGCTTGGTATAAAATTCCCAAATGTTTTGCCCCTCCTTTTGGGCAAGTTTATATAAGGGTTAAGAACAACCATGCAGCCCAAATTGGGGTAAATTATGCAATGGAATGAGTAGAAAATACAATAGAAGCCCAACACTGCAATGAAAACAAAGAAATCACAAATGGAGTGCTAGAATTACACAGAGAAGAGAAATGAGCAGTAAAAGCCCCAAAATCGATGGTTAGGCATAAAAGGGAAAAATTTCGCCAAAGTTTCCATTCTACGGATCAAAGTACTTGGAAACCATAATCTAAGCTCTACATTAGCTTGTAAATTGTTTTCCATAAAGAAAATAGAAGGAAAACCAGAGTTCCAACCATATTGACGATTTTTCAATCAAAAAGAGATAAACCCAGATTTTAGAGAGAAAAAGAGGGTTCGAGAACTTACCTTGATGATTGCAGTAGGGAGAATACAACTTGGACGGATCATTGCGTTGATTCGAAGAGTTGAGTCATATAGAATCACCCAAGAATCGCCTGAGTTGAAGTGAAGGAGAAAGGAGAGAGAATAGGCAGAAAAACAGGGGTTTAAACCCTTTAAAACGTAAGTCTTGGGCAACTCTGACAAGCATGAAACCGGCAGGGTTCAGCCAGCCATGCCCACCGGTCTTTAGCCTGTCGGTTTTGGCAGTGGCTGCCCGATGTCACCTGTGGGACCTACATGGCTTGCATTGGTGGGTTTGAAGGTCATTTTTGAAAAATTATGAGTTTATAGGGGAGATTTGGGTCGACACGTATAATGAAATACAAACTTGGAGTTTGAATTATTATGTGCACTTTTCTTCGATTGTTTTGGGATGGAAGTGCACAAAGTTGCATGCTAAGCTTCGAACAATTGTGTAATGAGTTGTAATACTAATATATACAAAGTGTTTATGCAAATCAGGTACACTAGCAATAGTACGCACTAGATCTGAGGGTGTCGCTCGAGGTGCACCTCAAGGTCCTCGTCCTGTTGGTAGGCCACCAATCAATAGGAGGCCTTAACCTATGGGGCAAGCATCTAACCCACAACCTCAAGAGACAATTGATCAGAATGTGGCTCATAGGAATTCGCCCATGGCTGCACTTCCTGATCGTCCACTGGTACTTACCTCTAGTGATGTTGAGAACTTGATTCAACAATCGAATTAGATTCTCCAGCAACAGCAGGCATTTGTGACTGCTATACAATAGCAATGGTATGCTGCACTACCAGGTCAGCCTCCCCAGGTAGATATTCCACAAGGTCCAACTAGAGGGCCTAGGTTGGGGCACAGGTTGGAGGTACACCACTTGGCATCAAACCTTAGAACCAAGTTAGAGGTACACCAACCATACTAGCTCAGGGTACACCTCCATATATGATGCCACTTCCTTACCCGTACCATCCGGCATATGTACCATATTTTCAGCCGGTGGGCCATGCCATAAGAGTGGTGGAGTCATTCAAAAGGAACCTACCACCTACATTCACTAAGGTGGGAAGTGACCCTTTGGAGTCGGACCGATGGATCCAAGAGATTGATAAGATATTTGAAGTGATTGAGTGCACTGATGCTCAAAAGATTATTTGTGGGGCTACAGTTTAAGAATGAGGTCAACTCCTAGTGGCAAGCCTCAAAAGCCATATTGTTTGCCACACACCCAAAACCCACATGGGAACAATTCAAGGAGTTCTTAAATTACTGCCCTCAAAGTTTTAGAGACCGCAAGGAAGTGGAGTTCTTGGCCTTGACTCAAGGAAGCAAGTCTGTCCTTGATCATCAGCACCAGCTTGAGGCCCTTTTCTACTTTGCATCCCCTCACATGAAATCAGCTAAAGAAAAGGGCAAGAATTTCCTAAAAGGATTGAAGATATCCATTGGCACAATACTTGAGGCATTAGATCTCACTGACTATGCCTTGATTGTACAGAAGGCCAAAACCATTGAAGACAAGATGAAAAGTGAATCATCCCTTATACCTGGAGTGTGGAAGAGAGTGAACCCTTATGCAGACTCGGGTGCCCCGAGTAAGAATTTTCATGGATCATATGGATTTGGTCTTTCATACAGGCAGCCCTATAAGTCATCGGGTTATCCTTCTCGACCCACTGGTGGGCTGGGTACTACATCTTTTTGCCTGAATACCAATACGGCGTTGACGGCTACTAGGCCACCTTGACCTCCACTTACTACGGGTCAGGCTCAGAGAGCTTCTGCTCCAGTTCAAGCTATTCAAAACCGATGTTATAATTGCCATTTATATGGGCATTTTTTTAAAGATTATCGGACCCAATCAGCCTTACCAACTAATCAACCTTCTGGGTACAGATCTGCATTGACTTAAGGGAGTCAACCTCAAGGAAGGATGTATGCTTTGTCAGCTGAGGAAGCTGAAGCTAGCACAGAAGTGGTAGCAGGTATGATTTAATTTAAGAACTGCCTTCTAGTAAATATTGATGATATGCTTTACTTATGTGCATTGCTGTATTAGGTGTCCTACCTGTATCAGGTATACCAGCATATGTCTTGTTTGATTCAGAGGCTTCGCATTCATTTGCATCAAAGAGATTTGTTGAGAAACTTGACATGACACCCAAGATACTAGAGCATAAGATGATAGTTAGAACACCTATAGGAAAAATTTCACAGTTGAAGGAAGTATATGGGTCATGCACTATTGAGATCAGTGGAAAGCAGTTAGATGCCCAACTCATCAAGTTCAACATGCAAAACTTTGAGTTTATACTAGGCATGGATTGGTTATCAGCACATCGAGCAAGTGTGATGTGTGCTGAGAAGCAGATCAAGGTGATCGATAATGAAGGGAAGAAACTGATATACTAAGCTGACATGACAAAGCGGGCTAAAAAGGTCCTCATCTCTGCTCTGCAAGCGGTGAAGTTGTTAGAAAATGGGTGTCAGGGGTACCTAATATCGGTGATTGATTTAGATGCAAGGGTCACACCTCTAGAGGAAGTAGAGGTAGTTAAAGAATTCCCAGATGTCTTTCCAGATGATCTGACTCAACTACCACCTAACAGGGAGTTGGAATTTGCTATAGATTTGATTCTTGGAGCTGCCCCGATGTTAAAGGCTCCATCCAGAATGGCACCAGCAGAATTAAAAGAATTGAAAGTACAATTGTAAGATCTGCTAAAGAAGGGATTCATACACCCAAGTGTATCACCTTGGGGTGCTCCAGTGTTGTTTGTTAAGAAGAAATATGGGAGCCTACATATGTGCATTGATTACCGGGAATTGAACAAGTTAACCATCAAGAATCGATATCCATTGCCATACATAAATGATCTGTTTGATCAGCTATAAGGTGCTAAGATATTTTCAAAGATTGACCTCAGATCTGGGTATTATCAACTCAAGATAAAGAGTTGTGATATACCAAAGACAGCCTTTAGAACTCAGTACTGTCATTATGAGTTCTTAGTGTTGTCTTTCAGGTTAACTAATGCACCAGCAACTTTTATGGATTTGATAAATCGAGTGTTTCACGATGTTCTTGACAAGTGGGTCATTGTTTTCATTGATGATATCTTGATCTACTCGAAGTCATAAGAAGACCATACAAAACACTTGAGGATGGTACTACAGAGACTGAGAGAGCGACAGTTGTATGCGAAATTCAATAAGTGTGAATTTTGGCTCAAATAGGTTAGATTCCTGGGACACGTGGTGTCTAAAAATAGAATCGAAATGGATCCAGATAAGGTGAAAGCCATAGTGGACTGGGAGGTACCCAAGAGTGTAATAAAAATTAGAAGTTTCTAGGGTTTGGCAGGTTACTATAGACACTTCATCGAGAAATTTTCTGGGATTTCAACACCAATGACCAAGCTGACTTGGAAGGGTATAAAGTTTGATTGGTCAAGGGAGTGTGAAGAAAGCTTTCAAGTGCTGAAGAAGCGGCTAGTATCAGCACCAGTGTTAACTATTCCTAAAGGCATAGGTGGAATGAAAGTGTATACCGATGCTTCCAAAGTCGGATTGGGCTATATACTTATGTAACACGGCAAAGTGGTAGCATATGCATTTAGACAGTTAAAGGACTATGAAAAGAACTACCCTACCCATGACTTGGAGCTAGTAGTGGTTATTTTTGCCTTAAAGATTTGGTGTCACTACTTGTATGGTGAAAACTGTGAAATATACAGTGACCACAAAAGGCTTAAGTACTTTTTCACCCAAAAAGACTTGAATATGAGACAAAGGAGATGGCTTGAGCTTATGAAAGATTATGATTATGATATTCAATATCACCCAGGGAAGGCCAATGTAGTGGTAGATGCATTAAGCCGGAAAGCTCAAACTGTGTCACTTTCCTATCTAGTTGTCAGTCCAGAGCTTGTACAGGAGGTGATGTCAATAGATGAAATCCTCTTGTATGAGGGAACGACCTTGGAACTAGAGCACCAGTCAGATGATGTTCAACAGTTGACCATATCCTTGGCAGGTCTACAGGTACACTCTTCCATCAGGGAAGAAATCATAATGAAATAGCCCTTGGATCCCGAGTTGCAGTGGATCAGAGAGAAGATTCAAGAGTAAACAATGAATGACCCTAGCTTTACATTAGCCAGTGATGGGGCATTGTCGCTTCGGGGTAGATTGTGTGTACCCTGCGATAAGGTAATGCAAGACAAAATAGTAAAAGAAGCACACAGTTCTAAGTACTCTCTTCACCCTGGAACTACCAAGATGTATAAAGACTTAAAGTAACACAACTGGTGGCCAGCAATGAAGTCCACAATAGCTCTGTATGTGTCGACTTGCCTTACATGTCAGAAAGTCAAAGCTGAACGACACCGACCTTTTAGCACTCTTCAACCACTCCCAATACCTGAATGGAAGTGGGATAACATTACAATGGACTTCGTCACCGAACTACCACGTACATCTAAGGGAATGGATGCAATTTGGGTAATAGTTGACAGGCTTACTAAGATAGCTCACTTCATTTCGATCAGGACCAATTAGACCATGGATAATCTAGCACAACTTACATGGATAATGTGGTACGCTTGCATGGTGTACCAGTGAGCATTGTATC
The DNA here is from genome assembly GCF_013358625.1 of Macadamia integrifolia. NCBI lineage: Eukaryota > Viridiplantae > Streptophyta > Magnoliopsida > Proteales > Proteaceae > Macadamia > Macadamia integrifolia. The sequence goes on from NW_024868076.1 coordinate 182,904, forward strand.
AGACAGAGACCCGAGGTTTACCTCCAGATTCTAGAAAAGCTTCCAACAAGCCTTGGGATCACAATTAGACCTGAGTACAGCCTTCTATTAACAGATAGATGGACAGTCTGAGCGAACAATACAGCTATTAGAAGACATGCTCCAAGCCTATGCCATGAAAATGAGTGGCAGTTGGGAGGAATATATACCTCTTATAGAGTTTACTTACAACAACAGCTACCAAGCTACAATTGGGATGGCTCCATATAAAGCATTATATGGTAGAAAGTGTAGGATTCCTCTATACTGGGACGAAGTAGGTGAATGTCAAATGCTTGAACCAGAGATGATTTAGATGACATATGATAAAGTCGATGTCATTAGAGAAAGAATTAAAGCAGCGCAGTCACGTCAAAAGAGTTATGTAGATAGCCGTAGGAAGGAAATGAAATTCCAAGAGGGAGAGAAAGTGTTCCTCAAAATATCTCCTACCAAAGGTCTGCACAAATTTCACAAGAAAGGCAAGTTAAGTCTGAGATAATTAGGCTATTTGAGATTTTGAAGCGAGTTGGGGCAGTAGCATACATGTTGGCATTACCACCTTCCCTCAGGAATGTTCATAATGTCTTTTATGTATCCATATTGAAGCGATACGTTCATGATCCATCCCACGTGTTATCTGTGGAATCGAAATACTTAGAAGCTGATATGACATATGAAGAACATCCGACTGAGATCTTAGACTGGAAGGTGAAAACACTCCGCAACCGTTCTATTGCTTTTGTGAAGATTCGATGGGCCAACCACCCGATCGAAGAGGCATCTTGGGAGAAAGAGGATGATATTCAAGCGTTGTATCCTCATCTTCTCTTCGGACAACCAGGTACTACAATTTTGGGGATGAAATTTAAAAAAAGGGGGGGTAATGTGATACCCTACTTTCTTAACCCAGTCTAATTACCCGTATTGACTTGGTTTGATCATATATGGGCTAAATCGGAGCGAACTGACGTAAGTACCATATGGAACATGGTAGCAAGAGTGACCTTAAACTCGGGTTGGTCCGACAAGACCGAGAGGGTACCAAGTGCAATATGTGCACCCAAGCCTTGCACTTACATGCACCACGAGGCCATGTACAAGAAGTAAGGGTACGTGTTAGTAATTTTGGGTGCCTACGCAATTTAATTATAAGTATGTGTTTGTCCCCATTGAAGTCCAAGTGGAACACTAGCAATGGGCTGACTAGAATAGTGTACTCACCTGAGAATATCCACCTGAGATATGCTCACCTGAGATATACCCACCTGAGATATGCTCACCTGAGATAGACCCACCTGAGATATACCCAACGAAGATATACCCACCTGAGATATGCTCACCTGAGATATACCCACTTGAGATATACCCATCGGAGATATATTCACCTGAGAATACTGTTAGGATTTAAAATGTAACCGCAAGCGTACAGATCAGTGTAGCTACGGGTCGAACACAGGGAGAGCAGGCACTTTATTTTTTTTGCTTCTTTTAATAATGCGAAAGTGAACCGATTAATGGTTGTGATCTAATTCTAATCACCATCCTAAACATATGTATCTAAAATAACGTCCTAACCATTCATCATCTAAGAATTTAAAGACGCAAGCCACATAATTAAAATTAATTAAATAAATAATTAAGAATAAACACCCCAAACAATTAAAAAGTAATAAAGAAAAAAAATCCTAAAATAAAAATAAAGTAAAAGAAAGGGGATAAAGCTAGAGAGAGACTCACAAGTAGGTTTCTCTACTTAGCCCGAGGGATGCATTATAATATGAGCTTTCCTACTTGACCAGAGAGTCACTCTTACAAGGGTTACTCTACTTGGCTTTAGGGAAAGGGAGACGATTAAAATAAAAATAATAAAATGATGGTTCTATGGCTAGGAGGGGTAAAGCCAACACATACACTAGCCATGAACCTTGGGGGAAAGGGATAGTAATAATGAAATGACTGAAATTAAACTCCTAAATTAAGAAAGAAAGGGTAGTCAGAAGATGAAATGAGAGGGGGGAGAGAAGACTACTGAGGGAGCCTACTTACTTGAACTTCAACCCTTGTACTGAAACTTAATCGATTTGAGATACTACCAGTACTAAAAATCGGATCTGGAATAAACCAAATCTGAAATTTCTAGTACTAGAGAAAACAAATCTAAAGAAAAAAATTGAACTTGAAGGACATGCTTCATAGCTTGTTCTTGTCACCTAAAACTGGGCCTAGAACTAGAACTTGAAAATTACAACTTCAATTACTTAAACAATAAAAATAAAAGACAGAATAAAAAATAAAAGTGTTTGCATTAATTGAATAAAAAGAACTTACAAAAGTGTTTAAAGCATAAGTCTAGAACTAGAGCTAGAGAAAGAGAAAACTAGAGAAAGAGATAGAGTAACTAAAAAAAAAACCCTAGAAGAAGAATGAAGTGCCTCCTCCCCTTGTGTTAATTCTATTATATAGAGAATGGGGGAGGGAAGCTAACGATTTTAACTTCTAAAAAAAAAGAATTTTTTTATCTTGTTGATGAGGTGGAGGAAAGAGAAGATAGAGAATTGTAGGAAATAGGGAATCTCCAATGATTTTGCTTCCTTTTTCTTTCATTTTTTCTCTCTTCTTTAAATGTGGGCAGCATCTTAGACAATTTTTTTTAATTATTTTTTTCCTTTTTTTTCCCTTTCCTATTTTTTCTCCATTTTTTCTATTTTTCTCTTTATTTTCTTATTTCTCTCTCCTCTTGCGTAAGAAACCCTTTGCCTGACCTCCTTTGAGTGATGAGTAGGAGAGAGAAAATCTTCTATAAAAAAAAACCTCAATAAAATGGTAGCTAAGAGGTTCGAACTTGAGACCTCCTAATAAGCAAGGGATTTTGCACAACACCTAACCAACTACGCTAGGTAGTTGTTACCAAAAAAGAATCTTCAATCACTTAAGGACGTGGTCCATCGATCCTTGTTGGCATTTGACATATTCTTTTTACCCTTGGGACAACTGCAGATGGGCTAGTTCTTTATCTCAGTTCAGTTTTGATCCATTATTCTTTTTATGGTCCGAAAAGAATAATCACTTGTAGGGTTGACAAAATGAATGTGTACTTTTAATTGAACACGTCCATCTTGCTCAGAATTTCGTCCTCTTTGCAACCATGAAAGAAATAGGACTTCTTTACGTGTAAAATTTGAGATATAATACCCGATAATCTTTAAGGCCTTGAAAATATAAAACCTACAAAAAGAGAATAAAACCCAAGGTAGCTCCATTCTAAATATGTAAAATGCTTTTTTTTTTTTTTTTGCTAAAAGGTAATTTTATTAAAAGAGAAGAAAGTAAAAACAAAGAGAAATACAAGAGGGCAGGCCGATCCCACTAAGCCCACTTGCGACCTCCACCTTTGGCATGGCCATTAACAGAGGAAGTAAGCGATGGGCTTAGCCAAATCAAAAACGGTGCCTCTCCAATGCATCCGAAGCTAACTTAGTAACAACATGACTCGGGAACTCCACCAAGAATTCAGAAATACAAGATTTGGATGCTTTTCTAGCTAGGAAGTCAGCCACTACATTAGCTTCACGAAAGCAGTGTGTGATTTTCCATTCCACCGACTCTAAGAAGGGAATGATAGATCTCCATTTTTGCAGGGCGAACCATGGAATCTCCCTTCTATGGACTACTGAAACCACCGATGCTAAGTCAGACTCAATCTAAACACCCCAAGCATTATGGTGTTTAGCAAGCAAAATACCCTCCAAGACCGCCTCAAATTCAACTTCGTAAATTTGTTTGTCTCCCATAAAAATGCTAAAAGAGTCGATTACCTTGCCTTCATTGTTCCTTAAGACTCCACCAGATCTTGCATTGCCTGGATTACCAAGCGAGCTACCGTCCACGTTGATCTTCATCCACTCCCTGGGAGGCTTACACCAGTGGACCTCAAGAGGGGGAGGGGAGGTAGGATTTGTGATACTTAATCCTATCTTCCCACATGACATCAAGTCCGAGATCGAAAGAACTTCTTCACTTGACCCTTCACAGCAAAGTTGAATCTCTTGCCTTATGCTTTGAAAGACATACCGCACCGCCATTTCTTTATTTTCCTACCTTCTCTTGTTTCTCTCCCACCAAATATGGTTGATGATGATTAGCAAACCCAACTTCCATGGCTGCTTCTTAATTTGAATAACTCGAGCTCTCCTCTTCCACCATTTAAACAATGATTGAATGGTTGGGTGATCTACCCACACCACTTTAAAAAATACTAAAAAATGCTTCTATATCGATATGGAGAATGAGCAGTGTAAGAAAATATTAGACATGCTTTCTTCAGCCTTTCCACACAAGTCGCATGTGGACGGTAAATAAACACCTTTTTGGTGGACCAGGTCGTCCGTAGGGATTCTGCCATGCACCACTCTCCATCCAAAAATGGAGTGTCTTGGAGGAAGGTTCTTCTGCCAAATCAAAGTAGACCAGTGCACCTTCGAGAACTTCACTCTAACATCCTCCCAAGCCGTCCTCGAGGAGAATTTCCCTGAGGGATCTAACGACCACGCCCTGAAGTCTTCCATTGGCAAACTCGAAATGTCGATCTTTTTAATTTGATCAAAGATTTCATGAAGAAAAGGAGAAGCTACCTTAGGTAGGAACCATTCCTCATTTCTAATGAACTCCCCTACCTTTGTTGAAGCAGAGATGCTTTGAATGCTGTCCAGCGAAAGAAGTTCCATGATGGAGTTTGGCCCCCACCATTTATCCTTCCAGAAATTTGCGAGCTAACCGTTCCCTATAATCCAACGCTCCTTATCATCCACAAAGGTCCACATCTTCTTGATACCTGTAAATATAGAGGAAGTGTTGCCTTTTTTGAGAGATCTTCCATCCTTTTTTAGAAACCGAGCTTTGAGAAAGGTCAATGCTGCTGTTTTCTCAGTTTTAATTCTCCAAATCATTTTGCACAGCATTGCATTATTAGAATCTTGCAGCCTCCTAAGCCCTAGACCTCCCTCATCCTTGGGCTTACACATAGAGTCCCACTTCACCGTGACAGCCTTGACCGTATCTACATCACCTGTCCAAATAAAATTCTGCATCCATTTCTCCATCATTGCCACTAGCGATGCAGGCCACCAGTAAACAGAGAAGCTATGGGTCGGCATTCCTGAAATCACCGTTTTAACCAATTCCACTCTGCCTGCCATTGAAAGTAATTTCCCTTTCCAGCCCGCCAACCTCCCCTTAACCTTGTCCATAATTAGCAATAAGGTATCTTTTTTAATCCTTCCCTTAAAGATTTCCACACCTAGGTACCTTGTAGGGAATGTACACATGGGAATGCCTAAAGTATCAGAGATTTGATTCTTCCTGGAAGGGGAAATTTTCCCCCAAAATGGCTTACTTTTTTCTAAGCTAATAACCTGCCTTGAGAACTCTTGGTACTTTAGAAGAAAGTCTTTATGATTCCTCACATACCTCATTGAAGCATTGGAAAAAATGAATATATCATCAACAAAGAGAATATGAGCAGGGGTTTTGACACCGCGAGGCCTATGAATTGACTTCAATTTATTATTCTGGATCAGATGCTTCAAACCTCTGGAGAGCATTCCTCTGCAATAATAAAGAGCATGGGAGATATGGGGTCCCCTTGCCTCAGACCTCGGTCCCCACCAAAAAAACCTTGTGGACCTCCATTAATCAAAATCGATATCTTAGTGGATATCAAAATTTGGTTCAACCACGTTATCCACTTCTCTGTGAACCCAAAACAATGCAACACCTGAAACATAAAGGGCCACGAGATTGTATCATATGCTTTCTTGATGTCAATTTTTAATCCCAGACCTCCCCCTCTCATAGAAGCAAACATCATATTTGCCAGCTCTGAAGCCACACTGATATTGTCATGGATTAACTTTCCTTTCTAGAAGGCTCCATGTTCTTCAGATATCAACCTGGGGAGCAATTTATCAAGCCTCATCGCCATTATTTTGGATAAAATTTTACAATAAAAATTCCCCATACACAATGGCCGGAATTTATCTAGAGAAGAGGCTCCCTCCTCCTTGGGAATAAGAACCAAGAAATTATTGTTCACACCATTAGGCAACTGGCTAGTACTAAAGAAATGTTTAACTGCATTACACACCTCTAGCTCCACCGTACTCCAGCATCTTCTAAAGAAAGCTCCAAAAAATCCATCCGGGCCTGGAGAACTATCTGGGTCCAGGTCCCATACAGCTCTTTTAATTTCTTCATTCCCCGGTAAGGCATCAAGCACATAGCGATCGCCTTGGTGGAGAACCACAGGGATGGAATCAAGAAGCTCCATATGCTCCACTAAAGGCTCAGCTTTGTAAAATTTCTTGAAGGAATTAACTGTATAATTGCCTATTTGGTCTTGACCTTCCACCAAAGTTCCATCAGGTTTTTTGAGGCTTCTTATAGAGTTTTTGAGTCTTCGTATTTTAGCAGAAAAATGGAAGAACCTAGAATTGCGATCCCCTTGCTTCATCCATCTAACTTTAGCCTTTTCAGCCCAAAGTTTTTCATGGTTTTCTAAGGCTTTTATCAGAGAGGTCTTCGCATCGCTTCTAAACCAAACAAATGATCATCCAGACCATTAATTTCAATAGTCTGTTGCACCTGCGCTAGCCTCTCCTTGGCTTCCTCAGGGGCTTTATTGAAGTTCGGGAAGGCCTCTCTCCCCCAATTACGAAGCACTCCCTTCAGCCTTTTAAGTTTCAGCATTAGAACAGAGATCGGATTCCCCAAGATCCACTCTTCCCATGATGTGGCAACTACCTTCTCAAAATCTCCATGTTCCATCCAAAACTTATGGAACCTGAAGGGACAGTTAATGGGCCATTGAGATAGAGCTGAGGTGAACAACAAAGGGGAATGATCCGAAGCAATTCTAGGGAGGACCGTTGACCACAATCCTGGAAACAGTCAATCCATTCTTTATTACATAAACATCTGTCCAGAACTACCAAAACATTGCCACGACATCTATTATTAGACCAAGTGAATTTCCTTCCCGATGACGACAGTTGGGCCATCCCACATGCATCCACCAGGGCACCAAACTCAGCAGCTGAACCCATACTAAAATTCCCTAGCCCCCTTTTTTCATAGGAAAATAAAGTCGCATTAAAATCCCCAATAATAGCCCAAGGGATTAAAGGCTGGGGGAGATCGGCCACTACCTTCAACCACAGATCCCTTCTTCCTGCTCTGAAGCTGCTGGCATGAATGAAAGAAATCTGAAACCATTTCGATTCCCACTTGATGGAGATCGAAATGTGCTGCTCTAACTCAGAGACAACAGTTGGGGTGTTCAAATTTCTCATCCATAAAATTCACAAATTAGAGGGCTTCCCTGCTCTACAATTGTGAATGAAATAACTATTGAATCCCAATTTATTAAAAAATAAATTTGGGAAATCACTTACTTCAATCATTGGCTCCGCTATACATATGATGTCCTGCGCTCTATCCTTAATAAAGTGACGTAAGGCATTCCTGTAAGATTTCCTATTAGGTGGGCTAGTATAGTCAAAGATTTGTTTCCAAAACTAATTTAGTAGTGTTGACTAAAGATGGAGTAAGCAGAAAGAATCCAATATTATTGGTAAGTGATCTCTATGGAGATATTGGATTCTATTAGCACACCTTAATGGTATGAAATATTTATTACTATGTGTGGACCTAAGGTATTGTTTCCTTAATGGGGAGGAAACCCTAATTTTATTGCAGGATTGGTCCCTACCCTCACCCCTATATATAGTTATCACTGACCCATTAAGTGATGTTAATGACCAAAAAACCAAAAGGGAAAGAGGGTAGACCAGACCAACATTGATCGTGTTGTACAAGGAGCATACAAGAAGACATTGAGGAGTTCTTACTCTTCAGCCATGGATTCAGGTATGCCTAAAACGTGTTTTTATAGTGTTTGTCGTGCATGCTTATCGATCTTCATGAATCGTTTCGCATTTATTTTCTATCAATGGTATCAGAGCCTCATTCATGAAAAATCGATCGGCTGTACCACCAGTAATAAAAATCAATTTCTTCTCCTCGAGTCGTTTTGTTTTGAAGAAATGAGAAAAGTAATATATTATATATTATTACTAAAGGACAAAACTTGCAAAGTTAAATTTAAAAAAAAAAGGTGAGTATGGTTTTGGTTGTTTTTTGTAAAAAAAAATAAAAAATCCCTTGTTGCTTTGGGAACGTCAAACTTTAAAAAAAAAAAAAAATAAACATTTAGTATGAGATGACACATAGACATGGTTATTTCAACTATAACATTTAGTATGAGATGACACATAGACATGGTTATGATGGGACAAGCATTGTCTTGTTTGTACAATTGATGTGAGTTTTTTGGACTTTTTATCTGGTGAGATGCATAAGAAGGGTTAACATTTAAGGCAATGGAGGATAATGTTTATTTTTAAATGGGCTGAGCCTATGGGTGTTTTATGATTTATTTTGAGTTGCCCATGTTTATTTAAGTGTAATGGGTTGAAGCTTATGGGCCTAATTTGAAATAGACTGAATTGAACCAAATTAAATCTGGTTTGGTAAACCAAATTAGATTGTAGACCACTATAATGTTGAACAGGTATGTTTCAAGCATTGTTTGATTAGATCCAATGATCCGAATCAACATCGGTTGAGGCCGATCCTACACTTGATCGTTTAAGACGTGGCATTGGTATTGTGTCATAGGTAAAATAATAATAATAAAATCCAATGTCTTGATCAAGACCCCTTAAAGTGATTAAATCCTAAACCAATCCAAAATTAAGATGAATTGGTTCAACCAAAATTGTGCCTTGACTAAACCGATCAGGTTGGTAAATTCAGATATCCGACACATTGATCCAAAAAAAAAAAATTGAACCATTTGGGTTTTCCAATGGGTCATCACCCACTGGGAAAAGTCATCAACATTGACTGATGTTAATCAGAAAAGTATTTATTTAAAAAAGAAATCTATTATTTTTGTATTTAGTCATAGAACCAATTGGTCATTGATTAATGTGTTGAAAATTAACTATGTTATTGATATTGTAAAGGATGTTATCGTTTGAAATGGTCTTATATGGTAATGATCAATTTTCACATAATGTCTAATGAGGTTTTTTTTTTTATTTAAAACAATTATTTTGAGAGTCCCAAGGCCTTGTGAATAATAAAATACCATTGGTTTTCATGATGTCACTTTATCATGTACTTGGGATGTTGTGGATAATTACTTAACTGGTCAAACCAATGGGAGGATGTAATTATATATTCTGAAATGTTGTTTATGGTTCGACTAGTGAATGTATGTTCAATATACTGGATTGAATTTAAAACAAGAAAAATGAGACCTATATTTTGTGTTCCATAACTGTTTTGGAACAGCTATAGTGTTTTGTCTTTATTATATAGTGGCTTTAGAATTGTATTTCTGTTTATGCATGTTTTTACACTGGTTTATCATTACTATGATATTAAAAAAGTCATTTATGAATGACACAGGCAGAAAATTGATGGCATTTTATGTTTGCATGTCATATTTGGAACCTTCTATGATGAATAAATATATTGGAGTTAAATTGGGTGTAAGCATTTGCATATGTTTAACTGCAAAACGCATTTCTAGGGAACCATGAAAGGGTGATGTGGATTCCACTAAAGTGACGTATCTTATTCTTTTATGATTTTTCCTAAGGCAACATAGTAGGTGACATTTGCCTAAAGATGATGTCACCAAAGTTAAAGAAAATGACAGTAACCTAAGGTTTCTAATCCCAAAGGTGAAGGGATCTCAAAAGTTATTGTTATTTTTATAGTTAATACAAGAAAATGAGAGGACCGGTATATTCCTGTCTTAAAGGATAAGGATATAGTTTCAGCTATAACTCTTGAGTGATATAATCATTACAGTAAATGCATATGAATCTCACCAAGTTAAACTTTGTTATTAGTGTAGTCTATTTAAATCGATTTTTTGTAAAAATTCTTTATGGGTAGAGTTGGCTTTTTAAAAATTAATATTAATGATGATACCTATACTCATATTTGAGATGTTATGACACAAGATCATCCTACGTTACTTCTACATGTTGATGATTTATTAACTATGTTCAGCATAATTTCAATGAAATCCAGTTTTTAAGTCTAATAATTGTATAGACCATAAATAGTTTATGCAAATGGAATCAGAAATTGTTTAATTTTGATTTATTGAAATGACTTCTGAAATCTGTTTATATTGTTGATTATTTTGGCCCTGTTTATTCAAGCCAACAGTTAGATCTAGTTCTAATATGAACTGATATTGACTCTTATAAATGGTACTTTTATTAGGTCATCTAGTCCTACTCTCTTATATTAGTGGGAGAATAAATTATTATCCTATTGAGGGTGATAGATGTATTATACATGTTTTATTATGTATACTACACTTGTCGTTTATGAATTTTAAGTCAATCTAGGATATTTTGATATTTTCTTCGATGTTATATGTATCATCTGTGACATCAGGTTTCATCCCGAGACACATAATTATGAGTTTTGACACCCATTTATGATTCAAAATATCACAAGTGCATTGTTTAAGTAATATTTCTTTGAATTTATGTCATATTTGTATTATGATAAAGTTCAATTTTATTGAAAATTCATCGAGATAAAACAGATATATTATATTTGAATGATTTAAATGAACTCATTGAAGTTTTAGTGGCTTATTGGTATAAAACCTATGAAGTTGTTTATACTTACTATGGATCTAAGTCAACATTACCTTTATTTATTGAAGACTTATTGTTGTTTTTAGCCTATAAGTTATTCGGTTCATATGCCCTATTAGCTAAATAATTTTCTTTTGACTTAAAGAAATTATGAAGCTTTATTATGATTGACTTTAAAGTTTATAGGCAAATATTTGTATTAGATATTAAAGTAATTTGAGCCTAAAGATCATACTTGTATACAATTTCTTATATCTAATGCATTATGGATAAGGTAACATATTTCATGTGTTTTTTTTTTTGCTATCATGAATAAATGATATGAACCTTCATATTTAGCATGTTGTCATTATAGGAAATTGCCATATTTAGATTTTCTATTTATTTATGGTAATGGTTGGAAGTACAAAACTGTCATAATAAGAATGTACTCACTTTGATCACTGCTAAATTATGATGTTATCATTTTGACTATAACGGTTTATAATGGGTTGCTTTTGTGGACTTATGTTGAATATTTTATTAATTAAATATTGAAATAGCTCATCTTGTTGTTTGCACCCAAAATCTAAACCCACGGGCATTTGGTAGGAATCCAAGTCTATATGTTTTTATAATTTCAGTGATTACGCTTCCACTTAGTGGGCTAGTTACTGAGATTGTAAAATTACTATTGACTATTCAGAATGGGTTGTAGTCAAGGAGACCATATGCCGAATGATGTGCTCTTGCCACCACAGGTGAGTCTCCATTTGGTCGGTTTCGCTTGATAGTGTGAGGGTCATATTTTGGGCTTCATAGCTTTGAAGGTTCTTGTCTTGCCACCACAGGTGATGGAATATTTAGAGTGGTGTTATTTCGAGCGTCTTACCTTGCATGTGAAAGATTTCACTACGTATTGGGCGATCTTGCCACCACAGGTGTGACCCCGATGACATCGGATCTTTCTCCAGTTTTTGCTTTCCTACAGTTATTGAAAACAATACTGGGATAAATCTGATTAATAGCCCAATTAGTCAGATTTAATTATATTGTTGGAAAGTTTAATATGCCTTCTGTTTTTGCATATTGTATATTTTGGTAAATATGTATGATTATATTTGTCAGCTTTGACTTCTCAGCTATTTTCTATTAAAAAAGTTTGAATGGTTCCAATTTTAAGGAATGGAACTAATCCTTTAATATTTCTCTGGCTATTATGATAATAAATTTTAATCTTGAATTGATGAGCCTCCTAAGCCAGTGGTTGTTAATTATGTTCAAGCTAAGGTTCTTTATGAAAATGGGAGGAATCGAATAGGTCTATCTAAAAATCAGTGGGAGTAAACTCATGAATCATAAATTTCTGTAGAACTACATTATTACAAATTGTTGACTCTATATCTAAACCATTAAGGATGTTCTGTGACAACTTCGCTTTGGTTCGTTTCTCTCATAACCGTAAAGGTACTTCAGACTCTAAATACATTGACATTAAGTAATTTTTTGTCAGAGAGAAAGTTCAAGAGTCACTGATTACAATGGAACAGATTGCTACAAAAAACATGATTGCAGATCATCTTACTAAGGGCTTGACTCCAAAAGTCTTTCAAGAGCATATCACTAATACGGAGTTGTTAGTTCGTTTGATGTATTTTATTAGTGGGAGTTTTGCTCAATATGTTCGCATTTGACTTTTAGTTTTAGTTTATACATATGATACATTATTATTCTTCTCAAAAATATATATGTATTTTATTATGGCCATTTGTTTATATGTATACACTTATTTATTTGCCTCCTACAGAAAATTGAGGTTATATGTGGTGTATTTACCTCATTCGGTATCTAAGGTTTCAGTTAATACACACACATCCAGTCGCTAGCAAAGCCTCATTTGATTGAGGTCTAGTGCTAGTGTTGTGGGACATCCGGACCCAATCCTAATGAGCTTCTTTGATTGAAGCTTGAGCGTTTAGGAGATGCTTGTAGTTAATGAGACCTTCGGTATCTGTCTCATAGGGCTCATTTGGTTTTTGAGCTAGGACCAATTTGAAAATAGACATGATGATCACTATTGCATGTTATTTCCATACCACACTTTCATACTGTTCAGCTCAAGTCAGTGATGTTATGAGTACTTTGACGTGTGTGGTCTCATATCGCTTTAGATGTGATGATCAATACGGTTGGGTGTTTGTAATTCTCATTCGGACCAAGGCATTTGGTTTAAGGTGCACTCCATTCGACACTGTTTTGTTGTGGCCACATTCAGTTTATCTAAATCGGAGAGTCGTTTTAAATAAATTTTAAAATCTAAAACTTGTGACATATGCTGCCCAAGTGGGAGATTGTAAGATTTCCTATTAGGTGGGCTAGCATAGTCAAAGATTTGTTTCTAAAACCGATTTAGTGGTGTTGACTAAAGATGGAGTAAGCAGAAAGAATCCAATATTATTGGTAAGTGATCTCTATGGAGATATTGGATTCTATTAGCACACGTTAATGGTATGAAATATTTATTACTATGTGTGGACCTAAGGTATTGTTTCCTTAATAGGGAGGAAACCCTAATTTCTTTGCAGGGTTGGTCCTTACCCTCACCCCTATATATAGTTATCACTGACCCATTAAGTGATACTAACGACCAAAAGCAAAAGGGAAAGAGGGTAGACCAGACCAACATTGATCGTGTTATACGAGGAGCATACAAGAAGACATTGAGGAGTTCTTATTCTTCAGCTATGGATTCAGGTATGCCTAAAACGTGTTTTTGTAGTGTTTGTTGTGCATGCTTATCGATCTTCATGAATCGTTCCGTATTTATTTTTCCCTCAATTCCTACCTGCCGCCTTCTTAATTCCTTTGATATTCCAGAAGAAGACCTTCATAGACAGTTACATGGAGGCGGAGTGGTGAGCAAATACATCATTCTACTCCTCAGAAGATTGCTTTCCAAGTCTATCAGACCCTTCACCACGCTGCATGATCCTATCTATTTCTTCCACTTCCTTGTGATGAATAACTACCAGGCCTTCCACCAGGCATGATTGAGGGAGCTTTGTCACATTATTCTCAGCCCCCTCCCAAACTTGGCCCCTGCCACTCTTTCCCCTTCTGCCACCACGACTACTTGGTTTGGAATTAATTTTACACCGTGGTCATAGAGCATGCACCATGTGAGAGTCCCCCCTCTGTGTCTAAGCTTCCCTGGCCGGTAAACCACTCTCCCTGTGATGGCTCTCCTCGCCTGAGGCCTGCGATTCATTCTCAGATGGGCTAGAGGACTGGGTCGACCCAAGGTGTTCCACGTCTAGTGGGTTATCCACCCTCTAAGCTCCAGCATCCATCGGGTCCTTAGCAGCCACCTCATTGTTAGGAATATTCTCAGTTGAGAAATATTCTTCTCCATTTAAATCCACCACTAAATCTGGGCAAATATGGGAACTGTCCCCGTGAAGATTTTGGTAATTATGGGAACTATTCCCATTTACCACAACTACCATTCTGGTAGGATTCCGATAATCACCTTCCTTTTGTGAGGGATTTTCTTCCTTGCCATCGTCCTGGCCGCCGCCAACCTGGTGAGAAGCCTGCTCAACAGCAGCTTTCCCCACCATCTTTCCTCTGCATTGATTAGCATAATGTCCCAGCTTTTGTATGAGAAGCATCTAACCATATCATCTTTGTAGATGATTCGTTGATTGAACCAAAATAGTGTATCCTTTCCTGGGTGTCTTCGTTCTACTTGCATCTCCTCAACTCTGACTCCATTGAGCTCCATCTTGACGAGTACTCTTACATAGTTGCCCATTGTTGCATTTAAGGTTTTATTATCCAGAGCGATAGGCCTACCTGCTGCCTTTGCCACAATCAATAGAATTTTCTCATGCCAATACTCTATGGGAAGCTCAGGGAATCGAATCCAAACGAGCTTGGTGTGTGAGTAATTGTCATTAATATTAAACTCTGGACGCCATCTCTGGAAACGAATAATTTGTCCCCTACTTTGATCGGACCTCTCCTCCATATTGAGGCCATATCTCCCTCCTTCTCAAAACGGAATAGGATAAAACCCTTCCCTAGGGGAGAAAGATTCACTTTCCCCTTCATCTTCCATACCGCTAACACCTCGCTCTTTATATCGTCCATAGAAACATACCTGAAGTTTACTTTGCCTATCAGCGTAAAGGAGAAGGTCTCCAGTTTCTCTTTATAAGCTTCTTGTGGAATCACTACCCTCGTCAGAGATCCGATGCGAATTGGATTTGGGAGATCCTCCATGTCGGGGAGAGTCTTCTTTGTCATCGCAGCATAGGATTTACGTGCTTGTCGGTCCGTAGGCCATCTATTTGCATTGTTTCTCTCACCCTCTCTCGAATCCCCTTGCTCCACCATGGTACCAAGCACAACATCAGGAGTGGAGGGGCATGCAGGGCGCAAGAAGTCCATGATCAGTCGCTGTTTGCCTCTGTCCAGTGGGTAGCCGTCGTTCCTTTCCTCCTCCGGACAGGTCGCACGATCTCCTTCTAACTCAACCATCTTCTTTTCTAAGCAACTTCTCTACTTTCAAAATGCATGTTTTACTACACTAGATTTCACATATAAATCTACTCATCAGGATTCCCCCACACTTAGACTTTACTAGTCCTCGAGCAAAACAAAAAGAAAAAGAATAAAAACAAGAAACCTAACTCACTTTCGTAGGAATCACGGATGCACTTAGCATGTGCAACAAGCCTTTAAACCCCTAGGTCACCCCTAGTGGACGAGTTGTATCTCGTGGGTGTGTGCAGTGAATATACACCCAAAATTCAGAGTAAACAAATCCCAACCTTGGCTAAAAGTAAGGCCCATACCGATTCGGAGCAAAGATAATTTCTCTTAGAAGGGACCCCCACACTTGAACTTTTATTACCCTTTATCAATTACAGGCACTAGCATATATCTTAATTTGGAACTCACCTTGTCTCTTCCAAAACATCCTTATCTTAAGGTAAAACCACTTGTGAAGAAATAGGAAACCAATGACTAAGGCGTTGGAGTGTTTTTGACCAAAACATATTACCAAGCATTAATGACATTTACACAATTTTTTCTCCTTTTTTCACTTAATAAACTCTATTCTACTACACTACTTTTGGCTTGAATGACATGGTGGAGCAAACACCAGACACCCAAGTTACTATGTAGCTTCACTTTTTGCATATGCCCATAAAGACAGTGATGCTAAAGTTCCTTCAGAAGTTTCCTTCTCAGGAATTTTGATCAAGACACCACGCTTCCTGAGGCGCAATAGCCTGTCTAGCTTCAAGGGATTCAACTCTTATTCTTCTTTATACCACATTTCACATTTCATTTAAAATTGTGCATATGTCAACTCATGCTAAATTAAAAAGAAGGTCTCAACTCCAAATCAAAAGTACAAGGAACCCACAGACTTACATATAGTCCAACACCATAAAATATGGGTCTCTTATTTTTCAAAAGAAAGTTCCATCTCAAGACACATGCTTGTTTCTTTCTTCTCAACAGGATTTTTATATGTTCAAAATGGGTACCTTAATCAAAATTTTTATTTTCACACATCAAGCAACCGAATAGTATGATCATTAGCCAAAAGACAAAGTAGGACTCCATCTTTAGCAAGCTCAAAAATAAAAAGAAAAACAAACAAAACAAAGTGGAAAAAGCAAAAACTAGTTTCCCTCCCCCACACTTAAGTCATGCAATGTCCTCAATGCATGGAAAGAATTAAAAGCGAAGACAATGCAAGGGGGTCATACCTGATTAAATGTTAGTCATCAGTGTAAAGAGGTTCATGGAGATCTATGACCTCTTCATTACCAGTAGTAGGAAACTCGAGGAATGGTTTCAAATGCTGACCATTAACCTTCGAAATTACCACTGTTTCTGGATTCAGAATCTTCACAGCCCCATGAGGATATACATTATGGACAATAAAAGGTCCATCCCATCAGGATCCAAGCTTGTCAAGGAAAATATGCAATCGAGAGTTGTACAATAAGACCTTATCACCAATTACAAAAGATTTACGTAGAATGTGCTTATCATGGAGAGCTTTGGTCTTTTCCTTGTAAATCCTAAAACTTTCATAGGCATCATTCCTAAGTTCCTCTAACTCAGATAGTTGGAGCCTACGATGAATTCCCGCATCAGACAAATCAAAGTTGAGCTTCTTGATGGCTCAAAAGGCCTTATGCTCTAACTCAACTGGTAAGTAACAAGCTTTTTCATACATCAAACGGTAGGGAGACAGACCAAGGCCGGTCTTGAATGCAGTCTGATGGGCCCATAAGGCATCAATGAGCCTACGAGACCACTCTTTATGGTTGGGATTAACAGTTTTCTCCAAGATTTGTTTGATTTGCCTATTAGACACCTCTACTTGGCCACTAGTTTGGGGATGATAAGGGGTAGATAACTTATGGGTGATCCCATACTTTTTAATAAGTCCTCAAAAGGTCGATTACAAAAATGAGTACCCCTATCACTAATTATTGCACGTGGTGCACCAAAGCGGGAAAAAATGTTTTCTTTGAGAAATTGGACCACCACTTTGTGATCATTAGATTTAAAAGGTATGGCCTCTATCCATTTAGAAACATAATCAACAGTCAAAAGTATATACAAATTCCCAAAGGAATTAGGGAATGATCCCATGAAATCAATGCCCCATACATCAAAGATCTCAACTACCAAAATAGGGTTGAGGGGCATCATGTTCCTCTTATTGATATAGCCAAAAGACTAGCAGGTGGGACAAGCCTTGTAAAAATCAAAAGCATCTTTAAAAAGAGTGGGTCAATAAAATCCACATTGGAGAACCTTTGCGGTAGTCTTCTTAGGTCCAAAGTGTCCACCATATGCATAATCATGGCAAAAAGAGCGAATAGAATGTTGCTTATGATTAGGAACACATCGTCGAATAATCTGATCCAGACATATCTTAAACAAATAAGGATCATCCCAAAAAAGCGCTTAACTTAGGAATGAAACCTATACTTATCTTGGGTGGACCAGTGATCCGGAGTCACATCTTAAACTAAAAAGTTGACAATGTCAGCAAACCATGGTTCACTGGACACTGCAAATAACTATTCATTTGAAAAGTTATCGTTGACTGGAGAATCGACATTCAAGGAATAGGGAAGTAGGGATAAATGGTCTGCAACTAGGTTTTCAACTCCTTTCTTATCCCTAATTTCTAAATCAAACTCTTGTAAAATTAAAACCCACCTAATGAGACAGGCTTTGGCATTCTTCTTCTGAACTAGGTATCTAAGAGCAGAATGATCAGTATACACCACCACATGTGAACCAACTAAGTAAGACTGAAACTTTTCTAATGCAAACATAACAGCTAAAAATTCTTTTTCAGTGGTTGTATAATTGAGTTGTGCATCATTTAAGGTCCTACTAGCATAGTAAATGACAGTAGGCAACTTATTAATCTTTTGACCCAAAACTGCTCCTATGGCAAAATCCGAAGCATCACACATCAGTTCAAAAGGTTCAGTCCAAACAGGTGGTTGAACAATGGGTGCATTGGTCAACTCCTTCTTAAGTTGTTTGAAGGATTCTAGGTACTCTTTAGAAAACTTAAAAGTTTGATCTTTGGAAAGTAATGAAGTGAGAGGTTGGACTAACTGACTAAAGTTCTTAATAAACCTTCTGTAGAAGCCCGTATACCCTAGAAAAGACTGAACGTCCTTAACAGATCGAGGAGGTGGTAAATTATCAATTAAATCCACTTTGGCTCTATCTACCTTAATTCCCTTCTTGGATATTACATGGAAAGATGATAAAGACATTCAAAATAGGAATTCTCCCATAAAATGGTATTTCTCCCAATTCAAAACCAAATTCTTAGATATGCACCTTTTCAAAACTAGGGAAAGATGATAAAGACATTCAGAATAGGAATTCTCATGAATTGAAAAGTCATCCATAAATACTTCTAAGAATTTTTCGACCATGCCAGAAAAAATGCTCATCATGCATCGTTGGAACGTAGCAGGGGCATTGCAAAGCCCAAAGGGCATACGCCTGTAAGCAAATGTTCCATATGGGCATGTAAAAGTGGTCTTATATTAGTCCTCTAAAGCAATTGGGATCTGATTATAGCCGGAATATCCATTAAGAAAACAATAGTATTCATGTCCAGCTAACCTCTCTAACATCTGGTCAATGAATAGCAATGGGAAGTGGTCCTTCCAGGTTGTCACATTAAATTTTCTGTAGCCTATGCACACTCACCACCCTAATTGGACACGAGTTGGAATTAGTTCATTATTGGCATTGGGAACTATAATCACCCCAGACTTCTTAGGCACTACATGAACTGGGCTTACCCATTGGCTGTCAGAAATAGGATAAATTATTCTATGATCCAAGCACTTTATGATCTCTTTCTTAATGGCTTCCATCATCGCTGGGTTAGCTCTTCTTTGGGGTTCCGTAGATGGTTTGAAATCCTCCATAAGATGTATATGATGTTACACAATAGAAGGACTTATACCCTTGATATCAACCATGGTCCAATCTAGGGCTTCCATATTATCTTTTAACATTTTAAGTAACTCTTCTTCCTGGCTAGAAGTCAAATTTGAAGAAATTATCACAGGAAGAGTCTGGTCATACCCTAGAAAAGCATACCTCAAATTAGATGGTAACTCCTTAAGATTTAGCTTAGAGGGCTCAACTATAAAAGGTTTGGGAATGAAATTGGAAACGGGTCCTAAGGGCTCCATAGGAGTGTGAAGACTTAAGACTTCAGAAAAGAAATTTTCACTATCATCATCCAACTCATCCATACACTCTTGAAATTCTAAATCAAAATCAATATCAAAGTTGGTAATTAAATTATCAGAAAAATCTAGAAAATCCTTAAGCATATTGATCTCTTCTTCCATATGTGGTTGCTTACCTATCCTAAACATGTTAAACTCAACAGTTTGGTTGCCAAAAAATAACCTTAGGAAACCATTCCGGTAGTTGATTAATGCATTACTGGTAGCCAAGAATGGTCTTCCTAGAATTATTGGGATCTCATTCTTAGTTGAGAAGGGCTTGGTATCCAACACAATGAAATCATCAGGAAAAATAAATTCCCCCACTTTTTGTAAGATATCCTCAACCATCCCTTTAGGAATCTTAACAGACCTATTTGCCAATTGAAGAGTAGTTCCAATGGCTTTCAATTCTCTCAATCCTAGTTGCTTGTACACATGGTAAGGTAAAAGATTCACACTTGCACTAAGGTCAAGTAAGGCATGCTCAATGTAGGTGTTGCCTATGATACAAGATATGGTAGGACTCCCTGGATCCTTATACTTGGCTGCTATAGGCTGAGTAATTATGGAACTAATGTTACCTACCAAGAATGCCTTTTTAGGCACACTAGTGATACGTTTGTGAGTACATAAATCTTTTAGTACCTCTGCATGGGCGGGGGATCTAGGATATGGCATCCAAAAGAGGGATGTTCACTTCTACCTTTTTGAAGATTTCTAAAATTTTATCCATAGAAGCAGTCTTCTTTTTATGTACCAAGCGATCAAGAAATGGGACAGGATGAATATAAGGACTGTTAGGGATTTACCCTTTTTTAGAAAAATCATTTTTTATTTTCGCAACCAAATCATCTTTAGTTTCAAAAGAATCTTTAGGTTCATCAGACGAACCTGGAACAAGAGGCACACTTGTGTCCTCAACTGAAGGAGATTTAATAGAAGTAATAGATGGGAAGATTTAAGAATGCGCTGTTGGTACTCTCTATCACTCCTAAGGGCATAAACAACATTATATTGGTTAGAGGGCCCTTGTTGGGTCTAACCTTGTACTATATTCAGTGATGCATTAGTTGGTGTTTGTGAACTAACAGGCTGATGATGCTTAGGGTTAGGCTCTGGTTGACTGGGTAAAGTTCCTTTCTCCCTCTCACGCATAATTGAGATAACTTGGGTGAGTTCTCTCATAAGATTTTGATGGTTTGTCATGAGGAGGGTCATATTTTTTTCCAAATCACTGATTCTACTTGCCTCTCCAATGTTGGCAAACCCAGGGGGTTGCTGATAAGATGATAGGAGAAGGGTCCTAGGAAAGCTAGTCTAAGGTCCTACATTTGACCTAGGAAAAGTATTTTGGGAAAAAGATTGTTGTACAAAGGGAGGCCTTTGGAGTCCAGGTTGATGTTGATTATGAAAATTGGAAGGCCCTACTTGGTTCCCCTAATTCCAAGAGAAATTTGGGTGATTTCTCCATCCTAGATTGTAGGTGTTACTATATGGATTATTCTGATATAAGGCATTAACACTATTATTAGAAGTGCCCCTAGAGGTGTTGGGGCATTCTTCTATGACATGTCCAAGGGACTGACACCAAGCACAAATCTTAAGCAAATTGACTAATGATGGCTCTCTAGGAACAATAGCCTCAATCCTCTTGATTAGGCTATCCAAATGGGCTTCTTTGGCTACTATCCCATTCATAAAATATCATTTTCCTCCTATAGTTCTTTCACTCTCTTGGGTTGATTCCCACTCACGGGTTTTGTCAGCTAAGTAAGAATTCCCATACCTTTCCTTCATCTGTAAAGGATGTGAATCCCTCAGGGCACATAGACTCTATCATTTATTTAGTTGGGTGATCAATACCCTCATAAATTTGACATAAATGCCATCAGTCTAGGCCATGGTGAGGGAATTCTTAGAGTAGATCCTTGAATCTCTCCATAAGTTTGGAAAATGACTCACTAGGCTTTTGCCTAAACTGAAGGATATCACTTCTAAGCTTATTGGTCATGTGAGTTGGGAAAAACTTCTTAAGGAATACAACTGTGAACTGTTCCCGTGAGGTTATGGAATTTGTGGGTAACCCATACAACCACTTCTTAGCTTAGTCTTTTAATGCAAAAGTATATATTGGATCTTAATTATAACACATACCTCTTCAAATTCCCTTAGAAATAGGTATGCATCCTCAAAGGTCAACCCCTGGAAGTGGGGCCACATAATGATGTATTAAGATTTGAGTTCAGAATTATTGCCCTGGGCTTGTGGCAGAACTATGCAGGAAGGTTGGGTTATTCTACCAGGGTAGAACCAATCTTTTAGAGATTTAGGTGAAGGGTTTTGATGTTGGTCTCCCATATTGAAAGATTTTAAAGAGAGCAAACGTATAGGGTCACTACTTGTTGGATCTCTTCTTTCTAACCGGTTCTTAGTATTACGTATCCACCTAACACTTATGCAACAGAAAACTACCCACAACTAGAGTAAGACAAGCACAAAAGAATGGATAGCAAAACTTTTTTTTTTATGATTTTTTTTGGCTTTTTGGGAGCTTACCGACAGGGATCCAAGGTTGCTCAAGTCAATTCCTAAGGTACTGCTATAAGGCGAAACCTATCTTTATCATACTGTGAGGCATGGCGACCTCCACCGATACAACTATTATTGCAAGTTATTCTTCTCAGGAATTCAATAAAAGAAAAGGAAAAAAAAAAAAACAAAGTAAACAAAGCACTCCGATTTACCAAAAGAAAGCAAAAAATACATTTAAAACTTGTTTGAGATTTAAATGTAATAGCAAGTGTACGGATCAATGTAGCTACGAATCAAACACAGGGAGAGCAGCCACTTTATTTTATCTTTTACTTCTTTTAATAATGCGAAAGTGAACCGATTAATGGTTGTGATCTAATTCTAATTACCGTCCTAAACATATGTATCTAAAATAACGTCCTAACCATTTGTCATCTAAGAATTTAAAGACACAAGCCATGCAATTAAAATTAAATAAATAAATAAGTAACTGAAAATAAACACCCCACGCAATTAAAAAACAATGAAGGAAAAAAAAATGTTGAAATAAAAATAAAGTAAAAGAAAGGGTATAAAGCTAGAGAGAGACTCATATGCAGATTTCTCTACTTAGCCTGAGGGATACATCATAATATGAGCTTCCATACTTGACCAGAGAGTCACTCTTGCAAGGGTTACTTTACTTGGCTTTAGGAAAAGGGAGACAATTAAAATAAAAACAATAAAATGATGGTTCTATAACTAGGAGGGGTAAAGCCAACACATACACTAGCCATGAACCTTAGGGGAAAGTGATAGCAATAATGTAACAACTGAAATTAAAATTCTAAATTAAGAAAGAAAGGGTAGTCAGAAGAGGGAATGAAAGGGGGGAGAGAAGACTACTGAGGGAGCCTACTTACTTGAACTTCAACCCTTGAACTGAAAACTTGATCGATTTGAGATTCTACCGGTACTAAAAATTAGAACTGGAATAAACTTAATCTAAAATTTCTGGTACTAGAGAAAACAAATCTGAAGAAAAAAATTGAAATTGAAAGACATGCTTCATAGCTTGTTCTTATCACCTAGAACTAGAACTTGAAAATTACAACTTCAATTACTTAAACAATAAAAATAAAAGACTGAATCAAAAACAAAAGCACTTGCATTAATTGAATAAAAAAAACTTACAAAAGTGTTTAAAGCATAAGCCTAGAACTAGAGCTAGAGAAAGAGATAGAGCAACTAAAAAAAAAATCCCTAGAAGAAGAACGAAGTGCCTCCTCCCCTTGTGTTAATTCTATTAAAAGATTTTCTTTTATCTTGTTGATGAGGTGGAGGAGAGAGAAGATAGAGAATTGTAGGAAGTAGGGAATCTCCAACGATTTGGCTTCCTTTTTCTTTCTTATTCTTTTTATTTTTTTTTATCTCTTCTTCGAGTGGGCAACATCTTGGACGATTTTTTTAATTATTTTTTCCTTTTTTTTCCCTTTCCTATTTTTTCTCCCTTTTTTCTACTTTTCTCTTTATTTCCTTATTTCTCTCTCCTCGTAAAAAACCCTTTGGCCGACCTCCTTTGAGTGATGAGTAGGAGAGAGAAAATATTTTATAAAAAAAACCTCAACAAAATGGCAACTAAGAGATTCGAACTTGATACCTCCTAATAAGGAAGGGATTTTGCATACCACAACTCACCAACTACACTAGGTAGTTTTTGTTACCAAAAATGAATCTTTAATCACTTAAGGATGTGGTCCATCGATCCTCGTTGGTATTTGTGATATTCCTTATACCCTTAGGACAACTGCAGATGGGCTGGTTCTGCATCTCGGTTTAGTTCTGATTCATTATTCTTTTTATGGCCCGAAAAGAAAAATCACTTGTACGGTTAACCAAATGAATGTGTACTTTTAATTGAACACATCCATCTTGCTCAGAATTTCGTCCTCCTCGCAACCATAAAGAGAAATAGGACCTCTTTACGTATAAAATTAGAGATATAATGTCCGATAGTCTTTAAGGCCTTGAATATATAAAACCTACAAAAAGAGAGCAAAACCCAAGGTAGCTCCATTCTAAATATATAAAATGTATGTTTTATTACACTATATTTCACACATAAATGTGCTCATCTAATACCCACATGAGAATGCCCACCTGAGATGTACCCACCTATGACTAGAAGATATTTTTGGGGGTCTAGGTATAAAAGGGGAGGCATTTATTGTCTTTTTCCTCATTAATAGTGATTGGTCGGTGGGAAAGTAACGAAGAGAGAGAAAGAAGAATAAAGGAAAAAGAGGAAGAAGAAGAAGAAGAAAGAAGAAGGGGAATTGACTATGGAGCTTTATCGGAGCTGGGTCTTGGTATTTTGAGCCTAGATTAATGATTATCTCGTCGGGATCTTCGATTTGAAATAGGTATTGAACACCTTCCAAGGATTCTTGAGAAAACCCCCTTTCTTACACCCTTTTCTTGATTTTTAGGAAAGAACCCACTTGGATCCTGCTAATCTTACATGGATAATCTAATCTAAGGACTAATGGAAGGTGTGTACAATGATTTTGAATGATTTGGAAGGAGTATTGGTGAAAATCTAGAGTATTTAGAAGTTCTTGAGCAAAAGAAGTAAAATTTGGGGTTTCATTTGTGTTCTTAAGAAAGAGGTAAGAATCTCCTTTTTTTTTATTTGATCTTAGATCTAGGTTGAGGATACATGATTGGATCTTAGATGAGTGATTTGAGTCACCAGATTGACCCTAAACAAGTTCCCCAAGCTGAAGAGAAGATGGGGAAGAAGAGGGGAAAACTTCATTCCAAGACTGGGGGGTTTTTTAGGCCCATCTGTCTTTGAGTTCTGGCCCACCTGAGTTCCCAGAACTCAATTTTTTGCTCTGGTGTAACCGACGGGCATGAAATCGGTGGGCTATGAAGCCCGCTTGTCTTTGACTCATGCCCACCTGTCTTTCCAGAATGCCCATAATATGTCCAAATTGGATGGGTAACCCTATTTATGATTCTAAACTCGATTTTAGGTTACACTCATTATACGCGTACTCACACATTGGATCTCTTACGTACTAGGTACAAGCACCGTGTACATATACAAGTAAGTGGGGAGTGGACTCTGATTTAATTTTATAATGTTATCCATCATTTAACATATGTTAGTCTAGCCATGTCATCATGTCACTTGTGTGTAGACATCACATATGCCATATCACGCATTTGAATGTGCATTTACATAATATGTTATGCTTTGTGTTATGATTGAATATTCATTATGTTTTGATGTATGTGATGGAGGAATCTCATTTGGACATGATATACATGCTAGATTTTAGATGCCGTAGTCGGCTTGGAAACAAGTGCATGGTGGCTCGTGGAATGGGACGCGGTGCCATCGTGTAATCGTACTATGCTCATGTAAAGCCTACGGCTAGGATTTATATACCCCTTTGTGCTACGACCCTTCCCAACAGGGGTTCACATGTTGGGTTACTATTGGGGGAAAGCATCAAGTTGTAGTTGTCGAACTCCTACAGTGGTTAGAAGTACGCACGACTAATCGCTAGGACAGTCGGTAACCCTGGTGGTATATACAGAGGGCCAATTTTTATTTCGGATGGAATCACTCATTTACTTTCTATCATTTAAATTTGCTGGGAGTCGGCTTGCATTTTAAATTCTGGTACCAATGGTGGGCCTTCTCTGACAACCCTATGGGTGTATAACGGGATGGGGTTTGTGGCTTATACCCAGGGCATACGAGCACTGTGGTTGTGAGTAGCACATAGCCTATGACCTAGTAATGTTGTTAGGCTAATAGGATTAAAATGCATTGCATACATATAGGCGCATATGTGTTATGACTGTTTGTGTGGTTTTTCTTGTGTGGTATTCCTTTCAACTTACTACGCTAGTGAGCTCTTCCCACATGCACAACTCTTTTTAGGTGATTTTGCAGGTTACTCACCTGGAGATCAGGAGCCGGGCCCCACTATGGAGTTTTCCTCTGAGGATTGGTGGGTCCCTGATGAGTTTGAGCACGGTGCCGATTGCACGTGCGAGGATTGTGCTGCATGGCAGCTGTGACTCATGAGTGATTCCTTTTGATTATTTTTTATGTACTCCATTTTGATTACTTAATTCTTAAATTGGTATATTTTTGTGTATATATTATGCCTTCGGGCCCAAATGTATATAACTTTTATGACTCAATTTGGGTATCAAGTATTTGGAAAACAATTACAGGTATTATTATGAGCAGATCTTCTGCTGAAAATACAGATTTTACCTTAGTTTAGTAGATGTATGATGTATTGCAGTTACTACATTGTTGATCTTGGCAAGTTTGTGAGTTAACCGGAGTTAACTTGATCATCGGCTCGGTTCTGCGTGGGTGAGGTGTGACACAGTTGGTCCCCAATTCTTAGACGAGTCTCTTTGGTTTTTATGTGCAGTTGAGGGATTTGGGTAAAGAACCTACCCTTCGTCTATTTACTAATGTTCCCTTTCTGCTCATAATGCCTTCCTCAGGTGGTTCTACTTCCGCTGCCGTAAGAAGGAGCACCAAATTGTGCATGGGCTACCAACCTCGATCCCTCAGTGGAAGGACAATTTCTTCATTGCTCATCCTTCCCAGCCTTACAACATACCAACCCGGTGGCCATTAGTGAAGACGGGGAAAGCGAACAAGAGACTTACTCTTCGGGATGACGAGGAGGAAGTCATGACGTTGCTGACTCATTGTGTTCGGGTAGTCCTTGCGTCCCAACTGTCCCATGACCAATACCTATCGAGATATGGTCTAAGTCTGGGTAAGCCTCCCATTAAAAAATGTTCCATCTTCTATTGCTTCTGTTTTCCTTCTTGTGTTCTGCTACCTCGAGTAATGCTGATGTTTTTTTCTTGTTCTTTGGCAACTCCAATGGATAAGAATTATATAATGAACATCATGAATCTGGCTCTTGAGGAGGAGGCCGCTCTGGAGCAGGGTGCTGGTAGTGCAGGTGGTGACCCCCTACCACCGAGCAGGGCAACCGTCCTGAGCATGATGCTGCTCTTGACTCGAGCGCAAATACTGTTAGCCAATGGGAGCTCGCGGAAGCATCTGATGATTTGCTCCTCCATTTTATGGTCGCTGCGAGGAAACACAGGCATGAAGGGGAGGTCGATGGTGGGCCTAGAAGAGATCAAGGCGGCTCCCAAGTGGAATTACAGGCACAGTCCAGTTCTTTGAGCATGGAGATAGCTGGGGTGGGAATTGGGACTAAGGCCATGACTCCCGCTCGGGTGGCGGACTCTCAAGCCTCTGACAACTTGCTCAAGAAACACTAGAAAGACAAGGGAAAGATGCTGACGGTGCCTTCTAGGGAACTCTATGTTCCCCAGTATGGTACTTGTGGCAGCCTGTCCATGATGATCCTACGTACGCACAGATTGTCGTCTTGGAGAGCCTGTTGCCGAAAGATAAGGCAATGCACAAGCGGAAGGAGTTCCCCAATCTTCTTGGCCAAGCTTTCACACACTTGGTGGAGGTAAGCTCATGTATCAATTTACTTTCTTCGCTGCACCTTATCAATATGTTTCAACCTTCTGCTCTTTTGTCTTAGGGCCAAACGTTATTTGGCTTGCTCCTCAGTCGGGCCGATAAGCATTATCGGTCGGTTACGGATTATCAGAGAATAGCGGACGAGGGTTGGACGCATGCAGCCAAGCTAAAAGATCATTTGGATGCAGTGGTAAAGAAAAGGGAAGAAGTGGAGCAGATAGTTAGTCCTTGGGATGCGGAGATCAGGGGCTTACAGAGCCGAATCAAGCAACTCAACATATCGTCGCTCGCGGGCACGAGGAAAGCGATAGCTGTAGAGGATGTGTTGAAGAGGCATGACCTCGAGCTTCATAAGGCTACCAATGACCCTGACACAGTGAGGAATCAAGTCATGGTTCTGAACATTGCTCGGGAAAATGAAAAGCAACAATTGTGAAAAACTGAGAGCTCAGCTGAAAGAGGGTGAGAGACGTGCAGTGATGAGGTCTAAAGCCTCAGAGGAGTACAAGCAAGAAAAAGCTTTGGCTAGCATCCGCTTGTACCTACAAGGTATACTTACTGTGCGCGAGGAGGCAAAGCAGAGAAGCCCTGGGGTCGACCTTAGCGTCTTCTCTCCTGAATGGGAGAAAGCAAGGCTCTTGAAGGTGAAGCTGGCTCCTAAATCATCAGGCAGCTCCAGGCCAGTTGAGGGGCAAGTCACGCAATAAGATCAAGGTCAGCTCGCAAAGTCATCGCGTCAAGAAGGATGCCGAAGTTACTATCACGCCCACCTCGACCTCTACCCCAGCTATTTATTGTTCCTCACGCCTCAGAAGCTACTTCTATTGCTGATCCTTCAATTCCTGAAGCTGTCACTGCTGATCCTTCTCTTTCTTGTACCCCCGAAGCTATTCCTGCAGTTCCAGAAGTTATTCATCCCCAAGACGATCCTGCAAAAGACACTAGCCTGCCTTCTCCTGGAAAGTGATTGTATTTTTCTTCTTCTTTTTTTTGTAAGTATAGGTACCATGGACCTCCGCCCCCGCCACGGGATCGCGATACTGCACGTAGCGCGTGTACACACGCTCTAGGGTTCAATCCTAATGAGATGAGATAGTATCCCCTGGTCGTCAAATGCCAAGGGGGGGATACACGCTATGGGTAAAAGGGAGTCGCCACCTAGAAGAGGGTCTATGACCATAAATGTCTCCCCCAATCAAGGGAGAGAGACTAATGACTCTGATGGATAAGGCTAGTTTGCACCAAGATTCTGGGCAAGTGTCAAGTGACAGACTGGGAAGGTGTTAGGCACCCAGTCTGCCCGACCCGAAGGCCGGTCTCTTTTTGTTTGACCGAAGTTTGTTTGTACCCTACTAACTAGTCCTAAATCTAGGTCAAAAACCCTAAACTAGGTATCTAAGC